>NW_008622276.1:0-15715 GCF_000691845.1 Merops nubicus | reverse complement strand
CCTCTGGATGGCCTCCCTTCCTTCCAGGAACAGAAGATTTAAAAAACCACCAAGCACAAAACAAAACAACCAAACCACTCTGGCTAACTGAAACAACACGACTTTACTCCTAATTGAGGTCTTTCAAGTGCTGCAGTCAGTGGTACTTAGCCTTGTGGAAAAGGGTAATATTTTATAAGATCAAATAATATACTTAAATAATAAGATGTCCCAAACTAACCTGTTTTGCCCTAAGCACTCACCAGCTTATGGACAAAAGCAATTAAGAATTGGTTCTATTTTCTACCACAGAAAATATTATATTTGCAGTAATGTGGACAACAAAGACAGTTTTCATTCAGTTTTACCTCAAAATGTTGCAATATGCTAGTTTTCAGAGAAAGAGCAACAAGAAGATACTGCTGGGCTTTTATTAAGTTTATAAGCTAAAGAAAAATAATATTCTTGTATTTCTTAAACACTTTATATTTCTCTTTACATTATATACTATATTTTCCTACAACTCTTTGTAGTACTTAAGAGTCTGGATTGCCACTGAATATTTTGGAGCCTGCAAAACAAACTTCTGAGAATTACTATTCTGCATAGTTTACGAAACTGCCTCACTTGGCTAAATATTGGAAAATAAGTTAACAAGTGATACAGGAAAGAAAATTATTAGCCTGTTCCCAGCAAACATCAGGAGACCAGTGGAAAGATGTGCTACAGACACCTGTTTCTGGTATTTTTGATACATAACTGAACTAGTCACTGGTTAATCAAGAGAAGCCACTCAGACATATAGAAAGTTGCAAAAGCAAAGTTTTGAACCAGGTTTTCATTGAGAGGCTTTTACACTGGTTAGAGCAAAAAGGTTGTGTTTTTTTTTTTCCTTAATGTTACTTCATATGCATGCTTGTTGTTAGCAGAAAATTATTGTATTTCATTCCATGATAGTAACAAGATAGAACTGAGTAGCTGGTAGGTCCTCCCTTCATTGAAATACCTTAGATGAAATGGAAGCATTTACATCCCCATATTTACAGCTCGTCTGGTCCCAACTATAAGCAAGCCAATCAAAACCAGCCAAAGTCTAGTCTTAAAATCCTATTTTTTTTCCATTAAATTTACAATGTATAAAAATATATATTATACATATATACACACTACATAATTTTTATACATTATACTTATTTTTATACATTATATACTTATACAGTATTTATTTCGCCCAAGATTACTTATGAGCCAATTCTTACAAGCCAAAAGAGGAAGAATTAGCTAGTTAACTTCTCAGCTTCTGCAGACACAACAGCAAAACAGACAAATGCGCAGAGGAAATACCAGCAGTAAGATTCCTTTTGCCTGACTTCAGTTTCCTATAAGCTGAGCAAGCAGTCTGAACTAGTCATCCAGGCTACCTCCAGACACTGCAGATGATGCCAGAGGGCCATTTTATAAACATGCATTTTGATGTACTTTAACCTGTTTTTCATCCAGAACATAGCATAATAATGATTCTGTACTGATCTACTTCCTTAATTAAGAAGTGTGTGCCCTATATCAAACGTACTAAGGAAGCTATGAGAATGTCTGCATTCCAGAAGACAAGTGGACTTTGGCTTCAACTGCAAGCAGCTTGCTTTCTAATGAAGCGAGGCTTATTATCTCAGATGCAGTGACGTGCCACAGGAACATATCATTCGATTTTTTCCTGGACCCAAAATAATTATCCTGGCTGCATACGATCTACGTCTTTGTCTCCACATTTGAGGTCAGTATGGGCAAAGCCAACTTCCTATCACTGAAACTATGCTACAGATACACCTAAAACATACAAAAGTATGTTACAGCTGATTTTAGCATTTAATCTTTCAAAAGCTCAACTCTTTTATTGAGAAATTGACGTTAATTAACAACAGATAGTTCCATCTTCTGCTCAAGGAAGAGAGATCATTATCAGTTGCTTAACATTTTTGCTTGGAACCAATATCAAAGTTTGCAGAAAATAACAGAAAGATTGAATAAAAGGATCAGGAGAGCAGGTTTTGAATCTTGAAAATAAGTTGTCTAGTTAACCAAATACATAGTTTTTGTAGTCAGTATATACTCCTGTTCTATAAAAGTTAGAAGTTCCTTTTTATAAATGAAGAAACAAACTAATGATTTATAGCTTTCCTCCTCTTACCAATGGAGTAATTCCTCCTCTTTTCTACTAGCTTAGCATTAGACAAACAGGCTACTGTTGTCAGCAACAGACTTGAACAATATTCCCCAAACTCCCAATGCATCCAAGCCTGGTTTATTTACTTTGTCTTTCTGACCATAGATTCATGTGCTTTTATTTTGCTTGAACTTCAATACTTCCAGAATTCTCACTTACAACCCCTGCTCGCCATACAGTTCCCGCTCTCTGCTTGAGTATACATTACACATCTGTTTTCATTTCTTCTTTAGATGATTCCTAAAAAGCTCTTAAGTTCTCTAAAAGCAGATTTGTCTTGGCAATGTAATCTGTATTTACAATTAATGTAATTTTTGATTATCTAGTAAAATGCTCTGAAATCCTATACATAGAATTTTTTCTTCTTCTGTTGAATCCTTTTTCTCTAATCTATAGTTACACCTTAGATACCACACGTCTTACCTCCCAAGAAGGGTTGAAGAGATCATTGCACACCTCTTCACAAAAACTTTCCAGAGGCCATTCATTTGCCTAAATTAATAAAAAAATTAGTAAGTATGACAGTAAAAGAGAAAGGGATCAGATGAACACTTCATATATTGTATGCCACTTAGATACATGAAAATAACAAAGACTTCCAGAACCTTAAATACTTTTCTTTGTTCCTGGGCATAAGTAGAAAAAACAAACAAACAAACCAACCAACCCACCCACATCAACCGACCTTCTTCCACACTTCATGAAAAAACAAACAAACCAACCAACCCACATCAACCGACCTTCTTCCACGCTTCGGAAACTTTGCTGATTGACACTACATCTTTTAAAAAGCTCTTGAAGTTTGTCTGTTGCTAGTAAAACCTCTTCTTTATGGTAATTAATTTTGAAGTTCTGGAATTCAGCCTCACTTCAGAAACCACATTAAAATGACCCAATTCCTCCCCCCTCCATGATTCTTTAAATTTATTAACTTTGCCTTTAAAGAACATGATATGCAAGTTTCAGTTTGAAATTACACTGCATAATGAAACTCTGTCAATTAATCCACTAACAAAAATTACTCTTTTCAAAACACATTCTGCATATCTACTACCCCAAAATTTCCTACAAGGAACCTGACATGGCTGTGGAAAGGAAGTTACAATACTAACATTAGTAAGTTCACACCATCCTAAACACAAGCATTTGAAAGGCTAGCAACCAGCAGCTATTCAGCCTACAGTTATCATTAATCTCTCAAACTCATTTTCCAAACATCATTTTGCAAATAATTTAAATACTAAGCTACTTCTGGAAAAGGCTTATTTTTGTAGAATACAGATGAATCAAGATAATATCTCTTCAAATAAACTTTATATGTGTCATCTGTATTCTGGTATAGCATTTCTTAGAATTTTTCAGCTTTTCAGTCTATTAAAACAAATGCAAGTTTTTCTGAGACTAAAGTAATTGTTTAGAACTTCAATTACTGAAGATAGAACTTAATTCTAAATTAAGCCTAATTAAAGCAAAGATTAAATAAAGTGTACATGAACATTTATATCAAATTATTTATGGCTCAGTGTAGTCCTACCATTTAAGTGTTTAGCACAGTTTTGTAGTTTTAACAGCCAGGTATGACACCCATTATCCATACACCCATGCTCATTTGGGTCACAAACTGCTACCAGTGGATTAAATGTTTATTATTCCTCAATGCTATACACAGTTTGAAGCTCATTTGCTTCGTTACATAGAAAAGCAGGCTGGCAATGGCATTCTTTACTCCATTTCTCTTAATACGAAAATGACTAGAGAATTTGGAAGCATAAGGGAGTTTATTTTACACTACTCTGCTAAGAAACTGCATGCACTCCTGCTAACAGCAGAACAATACGTCGTACCTCCTCTGGAGCATTTTCCATCAATGTTTTGGGGTCTGTGGCAGGCTGGTTGATAACAACATTTGCAACTTTTCTCCTTTTTTCTTCTGGTTCTCCATCAGTGCTATCATTGCTGAGATGTACAAGTACAAGTTTATGAACTGAATATATGCCTTAGGGGAAGTAATTACCTCTACAACTAAAGTCTTCAAATACAATAAAGTTTGGCAAGAAAACAGAACACCGAAATATGCAAAACATTTAAGTTCACATGTAAAAAAATTCAGTGAGGAGACAGCAGAATCTTGTCCCAAACTGACAATCCTTCTTAGCCTTTTACAAGAAATACAGAAATTCTCAAATAAAATCAAGGAAAAGAATTTTGTTTACTGCTTGTTATAAACTACAAGTAAGGAATACAGCACACACCAAAAATTTACATCTTATATATTTAGTTAGCATTTATCTTCAATTCTCCATTTTCATGCAATGCTCTCTCAGGCCATATTTAAAAAACAGAGAGACAAACGACAAATTTAACTGTAGCATACCACTATTTCAAGGTCACTCTGAAGCGAGGTCTTTAATGAAGCTCTACTGGGACTAAGTATTGGTCACAAGCTTCTTACTATCAGCACAATTACCACGTAAAAGATTAAGATGCAAAGACTGTGGGGAGTTTTTCAACAGATCAATCAAATCACAATCCTAGCTGAAATAAAAGCAAACCAATTCATTATTATACCTCTTTTCATTAGCTTCCACTGCATCTCTGGATCTTTGCTTTGCAAATAGCTTTGCCATTCTTTTGGCTTTATTCTTTTGTCTACTGCTCATGCCAGCTCGAAATTCTGAGTCAATTAACTCAGCAGCCTGAAGAGTCTGAAAGAGAAGTCATTCATTATCAACTCTTCTTACAATGAAGGTCCTGAACAACTCCCCAACCCACATTGCTCTCAGTTTCCCCACCCCTTTATTTCAAACTCAAGAGCAGCAGTTTGACATCAAATAATAATAACAGGCAGTTACGTGGCCTAAGAATTCAGGAAGCCAGAGCATACCATATTAGAGGGTCATCATACTTAAAATACAAAGATTATAACTGCAGAAGCACAAATAAAGCAAATCCACTGTATTATTCCTTGCAGTCAAACAGCCCACGGTTTTACCTACAGGTTGTTTGTTTACTAGTGAAACTGAAGAAGGAGAATAGTCCAGATCTTCATCATTGAACAAATCTTCAGTATTCATCCCAATCGCAGCACCCATATCTAAGCCAAGTTTCTTTTGTAACAGTTTCCGCTGTCGTGCTATCCTTTCTTTAGGATCAATTTCACCTGAAAAAGAGTTTTTTTTAAAAAGGGAAGATGTGTCAGATTTCCAACCAGATTTATTATTGAAGATTTGTCCAATGAAACAACACAAGAAAGCCAAAAGTTACAGAAGTAAATTGTAGTTGGCTAAGGCATCAATACCATCTTTTAAACCAAATCACACTGATTCCTTGAAAGATCTTTTCTGCTGCTCAAGCTCTAGTTTCTTATTAAGCACATGAATACTTGTGAGATCTGTTAATTTAGTCAGTCTGGGTTTTGGTGATTTGGTCTTCCCTGCCTCAAAGACTTCTTTTCCTCCTAAACTTTATCTTCTGTTGAGAAACACAGACCTAAGAAATTATGACCACCAATAAAACCCCTCAAATGATATTCAATCCAATATCCTGTATTAAGCTAGGCTGAATATGAATCTGTTCTCTTCAGAAACAAACATTCTTCCTTGTAAAATGCACTAGACCCAGCTGCCTCCTTTCCTTCTTCCCAAACTAACTCCTGATGCCACTGTAGATTGAAACATCAGCATGATTTTCCTAGGAGTCTCTTACCAATTTTATCCTCTATCTTCATGTATTAAGCAAGGCTTATTTATTAAGCTAATAAAAACTACCTGACTGAGTAGAATAAACCCTCCAAGTAAACAAAAACTTGCAGCTTGTAGGGCTATTCAGACTTCATTCTCTTTTTACATATGTGGTATGGCAATCAGTCAGGAAATTGGGCTTTTTTGGTCAAATATCTGCACATAAACTTGTAAGTAGGTGACTGATATTGGTAGAGTTTTGGCCTCTACACCAGGTTGAGTAGTAATAAGTTAATTATATGTATACTGCTAAGCCTTTTTTTTTTTAAAAAAAAGGCATTTAACTGACAAGTAGAAAAATACAAACAAATTCCATTCTCTAGAAAATATCTTTCCTTTCACAAGTTAATCTTAGGAAAAAGTGCCAAAGGTTGCTCATTCTAAAGACTATTTAACTTACTTTATGCTCATTCATGTTGGCTATTTGAAAAGAAAAACTGCTACAAAATGTGTGAGAGAATAGCCTTGAACATTTTCCCATCAGCTTACAAAAAAGAAGCCAGCAACTAAAGCTACTTTATTTTTAATTTATTTTCATTCATAAAATCATTTACATCCAGTCATACAACACTAGGATAAACATTATACTTCTGTAAACTAAAGTGCCCTATTCCAGCTAGCTGATTTCTGAACAGATAGGGTTTCATTAGAGGAGATGAAACTTAACACTTCATTGTTCTTTTTCCCTTGCATACATACTAATTCTGATATAAGACAAAACCAAACAAACAATATGCACCCCCTAAAAAAAATTAACTTAAGAATACAAACCAATTATGTCAGGGAATATTTCCTTCCATTATTTCCCAGCATTCTCAGAAACCATGGATGACTAGACTCATAATACTGCCACAATAAACTTTTTCAGATCAGTAATTTTTTCTCATCTGCAAGGAAAATATAAAGATATACCTGATTTATCATCTTGGACTTCAAATTCTGCACCAGCAGATCCAAGAAGAGATGCACCATGTTTTAACAACCGACATATATCAAATCTGTCAAAACGCAACCGGTCTGTTGAAGGTGAATCTTCCGTAGGACTTTCTGAGCCTGGTTCTAGATAGGACATTGAAAATAACATTAATGACAATGTGATGAAAATTCTGTTCAAAGTTCTCACAGAGGTTTAAGTGAGAGGAAGAATTTCTTTCCTCCAAAGGAATCAGACATACAGCATTTTGATTCACTAACTGTAAAGGCTGTTTCAAGAAGATTGAAAAAGCTCACTTTATTGAGTAGAAAACATCTTAATTTTTTTACTTGATAAATTTAGCTTTTTATCATCTTGGACACTGACATAGCACTAGGTTTTCTCTGTACACATACAGCCAACTTGCAGTTTAAACTGCATCTAGCTCACAAATAGTTCAAAAAAGTGTTGTCTCAACATAGTATCACCAAAAGCCAAGCATCCCTGGTATGGAAGCTTAACAGGTAATGGGAGAAAGTCAGCTACCAATGGCCGCTGAAGACTAATTATCAGCTCTTCTCAAATCCAGCTGCAGGTACAATACTACGAAGAATAAATACAGAAGAGATTTGTTCCTCACAAAGAGTCTCACTGTTTCGTGGTTATTAATTCAATTCCAACGTACTCCTTCCCCTTAACACTCAAAAATTAGTGTGTTTTGTGACCCCTAGTCACGTGCAGCTTAGTATCCAAAAAGACTGGCTATTCCTACCTAATCCAGCATGTTCACATCCTGCATTACAACCAGCAGTATAAATACAATGTTGGTTACAAGAAATATGGCATTTTGTTCGGTGTGTTTCAACCCACACTCCCACTTACTTATGGAAGCTTCTTCACTTAGAGTAGGAGTTTAACTGCACAAAACACTGTACAAAATAAACACCACCTGTATTTCCTCAGATCTGAAGAAAGTTAACATTACATGTATACAAAGAGAAGTGATTTACAGCAAGACTAAGAACCTAAATGCAACCAGACCACTGAAAACATAAATTTGACAACATCAAAAAATTTAACTGAAATAAAAGAAACCAATGTCTGCATAGCCAGTCAGCCCTGCTAAACAGTAATTCTTTTTCCTCAAACACATGTAAATGCCTTTTCCATTTCACATCTGATAGGCAGATAAGCAAGAACTGGACAATGTATTCAAAAGAGCTGCTGTACTCAAAGGCTAACAGGTTGCCCAATGTCCATATACAGAAGGAATGCTTCAAATATTTCTTGGAACTAGACTAGTGAAATTAACTTCTATCTGTGTTAAGATAGTTGAGTCTATAAATAAAGTTAACTACATGAATAAATATTATTTACTGGGAAGGAGTCTGAATGATTTGTGAAAAAATCCTCTCATTAACCTCATTATCAGTGTCCTTAAAGAGCTCGAATAAGTGGACAGAGGGGATCCAGCAGACATAATATATTCACAAGCTTTTGGCAAGGTTTCATATATAAAAAAACCCAAAGCAACACAGAATTGGGGAAAGCATCCTTTTTCAGACTAAACAGTGGTTACAGATAGATAAAAGTTAGCTTTGGAGTGCTTCAGGGCTCAGCATGGAACAAACTTCTACCAGTCTTTAGCAACAGGAATGAGACTTCACTACACGCTCTTCTCCAATGATGTAGATGACACTAAGCTCTTTTGGGTAACCAAAAGTCACAATGGCACTAAGGAATCCAAGGAGGGCTCTTGGAACAGATAGGCAGATAAGGTGCAAAATTAATAACCTAAACCATACTGAATTCAGAACTGGCAGTTAACATTCAGCAAAGATCTTGAAGGCAATTCTGACAGCTTTCTGTATTCAGCAGCTTCCTGGGCAGTGACAGACAAAACAGCCAACTAAGGACTGGACATCATCAGGAAGAATGCTGAAAACATGACTATGTGCATCATTCTGCCACTACTTATAAAGATCAGTACTCTAGAGGTGTAGGTACACTGTGTGCAGTTCTCTGCATCTCAAGGACACAAGCAAGAAAAAGCATAGAGAAGGACAAACGTTATCTAAAAGACAAAGCACCTGTCTTGTGAGGAAAGACTGAAGATACTGCAACTCTTTAATCTGGAGAGAAGTTGCTGGAGGAGAGCAAACATGAGGGCTTACAAAAATCAGAGGCAGTGGATAAGGCAAACGCAGAAACGGCTTGTCAGACTCCACAGCAACAGAACCAGGAGGCACTGAATGAAATATGAGATGAGACCACTTCAAAACAGACAGGAGTTTTGTTTTGGGTTTGTGGGTTAGGGTTTTTTTTAGGTTTGGGATTTTTTTTTGTGTCTGTTTTGTTTGTTTGTTTTTTTTTTTTTTTTTAAACACTGAATTTCTGGAACCTATGCCACTTAAGGCTGTGAATATATTCAGCAACGACACATTAGACAAAATAATTGGAAATAGGTCCAGAAGTTGGCAATAAAAGCAACTCTAACATCCTGAACATGGCAATTTCAGGTGCAAACTAAGGACAAACAATACATATCAGCAAGCTGCCATTTCACCTCCCTCCTTCCCTTTGAGCAAGGGAACAGAAAAAAACCTGTCTGCAAAATATCATTACAAAGTTGATTTGTTAAAAGTTTTGCCATTTCACTAGTTACTATTCCTTTTATTTATAAAAGCTTTATGAGGGTACAGAGAACAAGCAAAGGAAGAAACATGGGTCAGGCACTTCTCCAATCATGTATACGACACTAAGTTCTTTTAGGTAACCAAAAGTCACAAGGGCATTAAGGAATCCAAGGAGGGCTCTTGGAACAGATAGGCAGATAAGGTGCAAAATTAATAACCTAAACCATACTGAATTCAGAACTGGCAGTTAAGATATAAATATCTAAACTTAAAGAAGTTTACTACATCCATGCATATAAAAAAGTTTATACTCAGAAGAAACTCAGAATGACAGTTGCTGTAAAAATTCTGGTATCATAGTCAGTTTGCATCAGGTAATGAATTCTACACAATTAACTTAAGGAGCACCTTGTTTAGATCTTGGAGTTGGATTCCACTCGGGTACATTTTTCACTATTGCTTCAACAGCCTGGCCAGCTGCAATACGAGTATCCCAATTCGTACTTCTTAAATACACCAACACCTTTAGGGAGAGAGATAAATATATATTAGCTTAAAACGTACTTTCAGAAATTCCAGCTGTTGTTATGCTCTATCAAAACACACTTTTAATGCTATGGATTAAGACAACATTTAAAACAACGGAGGACAAGAAAACAAATTAAAGAAATGCAAGCAGCCTTTTCCAGATTGCCCACTGCTTAGCAGAATTCTTGCCATAGCTAGACATTAAGAATTGAGAAGATGTGGTTACATCAGTCAAACTCAACCTTGACTTCCTCCAGGTACTGAACAAAGCTTGAGACTTTTGGATTTTTGCTTTCTGAAAGGAAGTATTCAAAATAGATTAAAAGATCTTAAAATTTTGAAGTAATTTAATCCAAGAAGAGGGACAATATGGGTCATTTGAAGCAACATATGCTCTTCTAAACTAATTTACCACTGTGTCTCAAATCTGGAAAAACTATTTCTTTCTTTTAAAGAAAAGTTGTTTGGTATTCATGATTCTTTGGCCACTCTCTTGAGACCATCAATTGTAGTGAGGGCACCTGTTCAACAGGAGCAGAACTGAGGTCACTCAGCCATCTCCAGCTGTCAGATACAGACTATTTTTGGTGGTTTTACTAGATTCAGACAGATTGTAGTCTCAAGCCAATAGAAATCTTTCAATTTTCCAGCCCTTTTAAAGACATGCAGCCTCCTGTATTTTTAATGCTGTGTCACACAAGTAACAATCTTTAAAGGCAGGAGCAGAAATTTTTAAGGCAGTAGAGCATCTCTTTATAGAAAAAAATCTGAACTTACAGCAAACACTAAACATAAATACTGAACATGAAGTGAAACCTCACATATGTAGCCATTTCAGAGGCTGAGAAAACAGAAGGCTTAACAGGAGTCTCACAATTTTCTTCAGTCTCCTATTTTTGGAGAACACAAGACCACTATGCTATCTATTCTTACCACAGAACCCACGCCCCTTTAAATTTATTTTATTGTCACCATTAAAGTGCCGGGGAAAAAAAAGCAAGCTTACTTTAGATAAGAGGTTATTCAGTTCATGAGGATGCAGTTTCACTACTTCTCCAAGTTGCTGTGCAGCTGCTTTTCTTGTTACTGGTGTTGTACCGGTGTCCAGTAAAATAAAGAGACGATCAAGCCTAAATATGATTGACAAAACCCAAAAATGTTATGCTATTCATAGTTCAGCTGCCCTTCTTTATCAATACTCCCACACACTTTTCAGTTTCTCTGATGCAAACAAAAGAAACGTTTGCCTGAGGACTGTCAATCGACAGGGTGACAAATGTACTCCTTTCCTTAATAGTAAGCATAGTTCCAAAAGCACATTTAATATGGTAAGCAAAAAAAACTAAAAAACCAACTACTGTAAGAAACTTTAGTTTAAAAAAACCACAATTACAAGAAAAAAATTTAATTGTTCCTGTCTTTCTTCTGTCATAGAAGATCTTCAATCTTGAATACTGTTAAAATTTTAAATTATCTTCTTCAGATTCCATCTGATGGAGAAAGCAAATGGCTCAACTGCTTGTATTGTGCATTATCACTTCTTTTGAAGACATAGCCTGTGATGTACAATACCAAACTCTGCTTTTCCAATATGATACAAAGTTTTAATTTTGACATATTTTCCCCCTGAATACCTCAGATATTAAGACCAAGCCTGCTGTATTTACAGCTTTGAAATAATCTGGTACCTCTGGCCTTCCCATGAAACACAGGAATTTAATCAGCATATCTGTTTTCACAGTTACTCTGTACTTGGTGAAAGTCACTCCAATCATCTAATTCAGATTATTTAGCTTATTTCTTCTTTAGAGTTACTGACTGAGAAAGTCATCATTAAAAAAAAAAAATCAAGTAAAAATAGAGACTAGAGAGGTAATCAATCATTGATGGAAGTAACAAAAGTTCACTGTAAGGACAGTTCAGAGTGCTCTGTACAGGGTGCCTAGCTTATCCATTAGTTATTGGGCAGGATGAAGATATTACTGAATACGATGAGTCTGTCATCTGTCCAAGTAGTGCAATCAGAATTGTCCCTTCTAGCCTTAATCATAAAAATAATCCTCCAAATTGTGCAACAGTGCAAAGCTAGAACTTACACAGCAGCAAAGCTCACCTAGATCAGCCTAATGAAATCAGGCTAGAGGGACCCTGAACAACTCCCTGTCCTTACAAACATGTACACTATGTTTGAGCAAATACAGGAAAGGACTAACGTTTTTGCCTTTTAGTCTCTTGCTACTAATTACATTTCCACAAAAATTGCCTGTAACATTAGTTCCAATAATTCTAAAGAAACAAAGAAAAACCTCTTTCCAACATGACTGGATTTTGTGTTTTGACTCGCTTAGATTGCGCTTGCTCCTTGAAGAGGGTTTTCTGATGTGTCACAACACACTAGAAAAACAGTGCTACAGAGCCAAGTCAGTAATGTCACAGAAATACAGTTCCAAAATCCAAATAGTCTCCTCAACTGGAGGCAATATCTAAAAGGAGGTTGTAGTGAGACTGGTGTTGGTCTATTCTCCCAAATTCCTAATGATAGGATGAGAGGAAATGGCCTCAAGTTGTGCCAGGGGAGGTTTAGATTGGGTATTAGGAAGAAATTCTTCACTGAGAAAGTGGTTAGGCACTGGAATGGGCTGTCCAAGGAGGTGGTGGAGTCATCATACCTGGAGAGCTGTTAAAAAACTAGTGCACATGGCACTTCAGGGTATGGTCTAGTGGTTAGGGAGACACTGGCATGAAGGTTGAACCTGATGATCCTAGAGGTCCTTTCCAACCATAGTGATTCTATAATTCACTAAATAGCCATCAGAGAAAAAAATATTAAAAAAATATTTCATATTAGTCTAGTATTTTAGACACACTTAAGATAATTTGCCAGTTTTGAGGCAATTCTCTTCCTACCACTAAAACCCGTGAGCCCATTTCAGTTTTTGTAGATAAAACTGGAGTTTCAACTGCTATGATTTACTAGTTAATAAACTACTTTAAAATTATATAAAAATGAAAACCCAAACATATCTACACCATCAGTTTGTGCAGTTAGACAGTTGAAGAGGTAAGCAAAAGCTTTACAGATCAAACTTGTAAATTGCTGATAGTGAACTAGTCAGGAGAAACTCACCTATTTACCAGTATCTTTCCTTTTGCCTTACATTTAAAAGTCATGACTCAACCAGATTTGCAATACTTGGCATTATTTGGTACAAAACATGCTAGGTACAAAACATGCTAGCTTGCAGAGCAACCACAGCTTGCTCTAACTTGCTTATTCTCTCATTCTTAAACTCACTCTTTTTCATTCTTCTTTACTCCATGAAACTTCAGCATTCCAAGTCTGCCAATGAGCACCACCCAGTCCTTTAACTATTGAAGTATCTTTTTGTTCATTTCCAAAGTCAAGCTACAATTCTTCACATGTCAAAACAGGAGGAAATTCCCATCACAGCCTACCCTGAAAAATTCTTAAGTTTAATTGCAATCCTGGTTACATTAGATTTACACTCCCAAAACCCACAACTTTTTGAAGTTTATCACGTGTAAAATACAGTTGGTTGGTTTTTAACCTACAGTGTGCTTGGTTCATAATTTGTGATTTTAAACTGTAATATGCTTAACTTACACACAAATGCAAAATAAAGTGGAAAAAAAAATCT
The DNA here is from genome assembly GCF_000691845.1 of Merops nubicus. Lineage (NCBI taxonomy): Eukaryota > Metazoa > Chordata > Aves > Coraciiformes > Meropidae > Merops > Merops nubicus. The sequence continues at coordinate 2,036 of NW_008622276.1, read as the reverse complement.
TTCTATTGTCTCACATAAGACAGTGAAGTATTGTGTCACACAGGAAGTTTTCAATGTTCAACCCCAGCAAAATAAATGGGAACAGGATTAGCAAATACAGCTAACATTATCTAACAGTACTCCATGCTAACAGTTTTTCCTTTCTCTCCCCTATAGTTCCCTGATGTACAATTCACAAACAGTTACTATTTGGGAGGTATTAAGATTCTTAAATTAAGTTTTGGTGTTGCTGTAGAGTATGGCAGAGCCTGAATGCTCCTGCTCTATTTCAAAAGGTAGCACTGAGAAAGTTGCCACTGATCAGCAGTGCTATTTTTTTTTTTTTTTAATGTTCTCATTCTTAGTTTCATTAAGAATGAAAACATACTAGAAATTCTAAACAAATTAATTTTGAGGACCTGCAGTTTGGAAGTTTCCTAAGTTCTGATAAGATTTCCATTCTCAGAGCAAACCAACAGTCTCTAAACTAGTAATTAAAGCCAAGGAGAACTATAAGTTTCCTAATGGCATGTGGTTCTCTGCCTCTTAGGCTAGGCAGTGCCAGCAGCGTTAGCAGAGCATGGAGTGGCTCACATCATTCACAGACCTAACACAGAAGTACAAAACACTGTGGTAGAGTGAAATGCTCTACAATGCAGACAAAATTTTAAACTATTTTATGAAAGAGTTCAACAAGCTGCAAGAAAAGTTGTTCCAAGCATATGGAAGACACAAGCAAACAAGAGAAATACAGGGAGTACTTAGGGGAAGAGATTTATGAACTCTTATGAAAAATCTAAATATCAATGAATGCTAAAAATGAAATATATCTCTGGAACCATTTCTCCTGCATGTTAACTGCTGTAATCAGAACTTAAAAATAAAGTCCTTCACTTTTAACTCAAAAGCAATGGTTTAGATAATGCTTCTGACTATCATCTTCCAATCCTGAATCAACTACATCTCATCAACAGGACAGCAACCATACACCACCCCTGTGTGGACGCATGTCACATGAGCTCATTATAAAGCAATTGTTCAAAGAGGTAGATACCTTTTTCCACTCACATGAGAAATTTGAAATTTTTTCTAATCACAGCTGTAGAGTATCATCAGCAAGACAGAACTTGAAACAGCAAAGTTCTACAGAACAGCGTTACATTAAAATGAAGTACTTTTTCTTCTTAGAAGTACCACATGAACTTTTACACTGACACAGTTCATTACAAATATTTCTGACATAAAAGACAACAATTCAGGTGCTTGAAAACAGGCATCTAGTAGCATTTGATATGCTTCAGAATGAGTTATCCACATGGGGTCAACAGGCATGACACAGGATGCAGGAGATCCTTGTCATTCTGAAGTGGCAAGGATACATTATAACATCTAAAATGGCACCAGAGACTAGATTAGGCAAGTGAATCCTCCCCATGTAAATATTCCAAATCACCAAACCCAGAACATTTCATTAAAGCACACTAGTTTTGAAAACACTAAACCTTGAATTCTTACTTTCAGACTGGAACCACCTGTAGTGATATTCAAGAATAATCAGTAGGTCTGTGATCAGGGTATCAGCTGGAACAGCCACCCAAAATTGGACCAGATTCTTCCACCACTAGACTACTACCACTCGATTTTATCTAACAACCAAAGAAAAATTAAAAAATAATTATTAGAGAAAGATTGCAGGCAAGATGAATTCTAACAGTAAAAAAGGCCATTTACATTGCTATTAACTGGAATAGCAAGACTGGCAGTCATAATGGGAAACATCCTCCCTCTAAGCAACACTGTTATACAGAATTATGCACACAGGCTTAGTTCAGTTAACTAAGGGGATTTTGTGAATAAACTACATAGACATTATTCTTGAACCCTGGCCACTAAACATAACAGGCTTTTTGCTCTTCCACTGCATTATCACAGCACTACCGACTAAATAAATTACAAAGGACAAACACTAGAGCAAGTACTTTCAAAAGAGCCACAACTAACTCAGGGGTAACAAATGGGAGAGGAGCCCAAGGACTGGAGGAAAGCCAATGTCACTT
>NW_008622275.1:491-3598 GCF_000691845.1 Merops nubicus | reverse complement strand
GTCCAAATCCCTCTGCAGAGCCTCCCAATCTATGAGCAGATCAACACTCCCACTCAATTTGGTGTCATCTGCAAACTTTCTGAGGTTGCACTATACCCCCTCATCCAGATCTTTGATAAAGATTTTAAGCAGAAGTGGCCCCAATACTGACCCCTGGGGAACACCTCTTGTGACTGTCTGCCAACTGGATTTAACTCCATTTACCAAAACGCGCTGGGCCTGGCTGTCCAGGCAGGTTTTTACACAGTGTAAGCACGCCCATCCAAACCATGAGCAGCCAGTTTCTCCAGGAGAATGCTGTGGGAAACAGTGTCAAAGGCTTTATTGAAGTCCAGATAGAAAAACATCCACAGCCTTTCCATCAGCCACTGAGCAAGTCACCTTGTCATAGAAGGAATTCAGGTTCGTCAAGCATGACCTGCCTTTCATGAACCCATACTGACTGGGCCTGATTGACTGCTTGTCCTATATGTTTCTCATGATGGCCCTCAAGATGATTTGCTCTATGACCTTCCCTGACACCGAGGTCAGAATGACAGGCCTGTAGTTCTCTGGATCCTCTTTCTGGCCCTTCCTGTAGATGGATGTCACATTTGCTATCCTCCAGTCCACTGGGTTATCCAGGACTGCTGATAAATGATGGACAGTGGCTTGGTGAGCACTTCTGCTAACTCCTTCAGTATTCTTGGGTTCAGCTCATCCAGCCCCATAGATTTAGCAGGTCGCTAACCATTTCCTTTTTGATTATGGAGGTCTCATTCTGCTCCCCATCCCCATCTTTCATCTCAAGAAGCTGGGTACCTAGGAAACAGCTAGTCCTACTACTAAAGACTGAGGTAAAGAAGGTATTAAGTATCTCAGCCATTTACTCATCCTGCATCACTGTGTTTCCCCCTGCATCCAGTAAAGGATGAAGATTTGCCCTAGTCCTCCTTTTGTTGTTAATGTATTTCTAGAAACAGTTTTTATTGTCTTTAACAGCAGTAGCCAGGTTGAGTTCTAGTTGGGCTTTGACCCTTCTAATTTTCTCTCTGCATAGCTTCATTACATCTTTGTAGTTGTCATTGTCCGTTATGTTGTATCTTGAAAAGAACCAGACAAATATTTGATCCTAAAGTAGGAAAAAAATAAAAAGCCATATGGTTCACTGCAAGATTGACCCTCTGCAACTGGTTCCAGCCTGGAGAATATATTCACAGCTGGGTTATAAACCTTCAAAACCAGACAACATAACCTTAACTAACAAAACATTACTAAGGCACTGCTGTAATGGGATCATTATGCTGTGGCTCATGAGCACATTTTAAGTGTCATCAATTCAGTCTACAACTGGGCGCTGTTAAGGGCAAAACCATTTTAGGAACTGCATCTTACATGCAGGAATAATTAAATATTAATGTCTTTTCTTTCATTGAGAAAAAATATGAAGAGGAAAATGAAAGCCACAGGAAACCTCACTGTCCTTCCTCAGGTAGTGATGTTCTGTTTTGGAGAGCGGCAGTATCAGTCTGAGTATTGGTGTAAGACAGCCAGGAAATCAGCTCTTATTCGCTAATGCTGATCTGTTCTACAAACTTAGCCAAGTTATTTCACCTTAGTTTTCCTTCTTAGTCTTAACTCTTCAAGGGTGTGGGTTATTTGACAGAGTAGTTATTTCACTCCATTGTTGGAACAGTTTAGACTCTACCTGCACAACATTGAGACTGAGCAAATAGAGAAAAGCTATGAGGGATGAGGCCCTGTGTTTTGTCCCACCAAAGATACCCTTCATTACTATTTTGGTAGCTGATGTCAAGCCCTTTAAAAAGAGCTTAAAATGTTTTGCAACTGAGTGGGAAATGCGATTACCTTACCCTGAAGCTGGGATCAGAAAAGATGATAAAATTAACTTGCCCAACCCTATGTCCTTCTCAGTACTCCTTGGGCTGCTTGGTCTTTTACTTTGCCACATTGTAGGCATGGGAAGGCACCTGATGATGAGGTGGTGCAAAAGTTTCCATTTGGATATGTTGTCTATAGATGTTATGGGCCAAGACTTAACTAAGTGTCCTGAGGCTGCCTGAATATCCATATAAACAGGATGGCAATGAGTTGCTAGCCACTTTCCATGAACTGTGTTAGCCAGTGCTGCAAGGTCAGAGGTGTTGTAGATAGGGCACTCTTATCGTTTAACTCTAGATGACTGACTGACTGACATGTTGATGAGGCATCCATACCTCCCTCCACTGACTGTTTACGGAACAGAGGCTCCAAGTTGAACTATGGCTATCTTCAGAAGGAAGTCAATTGAAACATCTCTCTCAACACCCTCCCTAAAGGTCAGTTGTTGTACTTAGAAAACAAGGGAATTATTCCTGATCAATAACAGCCTGAAAAAGCTTTTATATTCTCTTTTTATCATTATCAAAATATGTTGAAGAGGCCACAAGGCCAAGAAACTCTCAAGCTTCATTTTTGAGAAGCTGCTAAGATGAAGACAGGGCATTTCAAAATCAGTAGTGAAGCTTGTTTTCCAAAGAGCAAATGGAAGAGCCATTATATGCTACTTTACTTCTCAAAGTCCCAATAGCCCTGTCATTTGGATTTATCCTCTGTGGCCTGCAGTGACACCAGAAAAAGTCCTTATTTTTAATTTTGTGGCAAAAAAATTACAACACTGCAGGGTAGGATCATATCCCCACAGAAGTTTAGGGCTTAAATGTTTCATGTTGAGCAACAGATTTTGCTGTGTTCTCCCCCTCCTGTTTGTCCCTCTTCTCCCTCCTCTGCTGTTATATGTCAATCATCCTGATTCCTAGAGGCTCGGATACAAACAGTGTAATACCAGAGAGAAAGGATACTGATACAGCCAATCCCACACACAACTATTGCTCTGTCCTTGGAGATGCCATTGCTAAATCTAACAATAGGCTTCTGCTGATAGGAGTGTTTCAGCTAGACTGGGGAAAGCAATAGGGGTGGTAATCTAAGAACCCAGCTGTAGAGGGAATTTTAGCTGCGTCACAAGATGGCGTCTCAGAAGCCCCTATGCGCAACCCAGGTTATGAAGGACCGGAGGTAGCCGGCAAGGACGCGGCGTCCTTGAGCCACAGGCAGGCAGGGCAAAG
>NW_008622275.1:0-375 GCF_000691845.1 Merops nubicus | reverse complement strand
TGTGCAGTGTAAACCAATACGAAAGTATAAACTGTGTGTGATGGGTCACCCAATGTATAAATACAGCTGCCTGTGGAGATTAAAGCGGAACACTGATGAACCTTCTGTGAAGTCTGTCGTGATTCTGGGGGCTCCCCGTGCAACACTCAGCTTTGCCATTGTTGGGTGATCTGTTGTATCTCCATCCACTTCTCCAATTTTAAGTGGCTTTCTAAACTTTTCCTTCCTTTATTACTTCTTGGTTTGTCTTATCTTGCCACTTACAGTATCAGTTTCTTCACCAGTAATATTTTTAATTATGACCTAGAAATGAACCTTAGACCTGACTCAGCCAACCCAACCAAGCTATTCATAACTGTCACGAACCAAGGGATG
>NW_008622274.1:0-3040 GCF_000691845.1 Merops nubicus | reverse complement strand
GGGCCATAAAAGCGGGAGCTCAGAGCCGGGAGCTGGGCTCAGCAGCTCCCCTGCGAGCGGCCTTTAGCTCTCGGCCTGCTGACAAAGGGAGGTCACGGCCGGAACAAACCGTCCCTGCTCAGCAAATGTTTGCCCGCGCGGAGCTGAGTTGTGCTGATGGCCGCAGCAGAAAAGTGGAAATTTTTAAAAAAACAGCAGATTTGGGGAGGATGGGTCGGCCCGTGCAAGGGCTCGTGCTAAAACATCACAGGTGCTGCCCTGGATAGTCAGCAGCCTCTGTAGGTGCTGAAATGTTTTGTGCCAGCAAGGCCCAAAACCACTCTACAAAAAAAGTACAATTTCAGAAATTCTGAATTCCCAGCTTTTGCTTTATCTTTGCATGTCTGGGTTCCCCCTGCGCTTCCTCAGCTGCGACTTCAAATGGCTGGGTGAGGAAGCAGATGAAGCAAACACACTTAGAGAAAGGACACTGTAAACTGGGCTGTCTTAAAATTAGAATTGTGGCCTAGAGTTTCACTCACTTGGTATCAGAGGTGTATTTTAAATCACTTTTAATTGGTTTTCGTTCTGGTTTGTGTTTTTGTTTGGTTTGGTTTGGTTGTTTTAAATTGTTATAGTTACAGCTCGGCCCAGTCTAAGCAGAACATGCTCTAAAGGAATGGGAATAAAGAGTGCTGAGACCTCACTCTGCTCCCTGGACACAGGCAGGACGTCGCTTCCCATCCTCGTGCCAAAAAAACAGCAACAAAAAGGGTCAGAACGAGGCTGGCGCCGCTGAGCACGGCACAGACTAAGCAGAACTGGCTCCAAAAGCGACGTTTCCGTGGCGGTCGGTCAGGTGCTCCGAATTATTTTGCTGGGAGAAGGCTGGGGACAGATGGGAGCTGCAGCAAACGCAGCACAAGCGGTTTCTGTGTGCAGAGGTTACTAGAACCCAATCTCCCCAGTTATCAGAAGGAATCATCACTCAAGGCCACCTCTGAAGCATTTGTCTCATTTATTATTGGCACCGCCTAGAAATATAACTGTAAAACGTATCTCGGCATTGGTTTGATTGGTCCTTGGAAAGGTGATTACTAAATCTGCTGGGGTTTTTTAAAAAAAAATAAAACCAAAGTCCGTTGGCTGCTGCCAGACCCGGTGGAAGAGCTCCACCCGGTGGCACTCCATGAAGGCACAGCCGGAGGCTCAGCTCTGCTTCTGATTCACCCAGGAAGCCTCAACTTCCAACATTTCTCCTTAAATGAGCGACAGCCTGGAAGGAAGCTTTGCGAGGTGCTGCTCATCGTTGCTATTTCTTTCCCTCTCCACTTCTAAAGAAACAAAACCATCAAGAGCAAAGCAACCGTGTGCTCCCAGGGCATCCGCTCTGGGCTCAAACACCAAAACATCTGAGAGAGAAACCTCCAAGGAACAGGTCACCTGGCTGAGGTAAGGCACCGAGCCTGGGGCTCCAGCTCACAGGATCCAGCCCTCAGAAGTTGTGTGTGATGGAACCACGGCTGCTTCTCCACCTAGCACTGACTTTGTGCTCTTTGAAGTGACAGCGAAGAGTGGAGGTGGCATTTGTGGCATTTTGGGGCAGAGGAAGAAAGGATGAAGTGACTTTTCCCCCCCCTCTTTTACCCATCTTAGGAGATGTCTTGATTTTCAGAGGATTCACGTGAAATATTTCTCTGATGAAGAGTGATAAAAATTATTGACTGCCACTAATCCTCTCTGTAGCAGACACCTTAACTACAATCCCAATTACAGGAGGCATGAAATTACAACCATCAACACCCAGCAAACTTTAAATACGCCCTGCCTCACTAAAGGTGTTTTTACCATGTAAAAACGGGGCTCCTGAAGCTCAGGAGTTTAGACAGCATCAGAATTTCCTCCTCTGGATGCCTGGTAGATACCAATCAGGGAAGATATGGTCCCCAGGAGACCCACTAACCAGGGAGGGAATCGTCCAGCCCAAAGAAATCCTGGGGGCAGCCAGTGGATTGCATTGCAGAGATCTGCTGAGTGCATGAGGATGCTCAAAACTTCAGCCTTCACTTGGGCTTTTGTTTCCTTTTGACTCAGATGTGAGGATGTACTGCTGGAAGCAAAGGAAACATTAGTGATAGCCTATAATGTAATAATAATTAGTGATAGCTTACAGCAATGAGGCAAGGTGGCCAAGAAGGCCACCACCATCCTGGCTTGTCAGCACTAGTGTGGCCAGCAGGACCAGGGCAAGGATCATCTGCCTGGACTCAGCACTCATGAGGCTACCCCACAAATCCTGGGGTCAGGTTTGGACACTTCCCTCCAAGAAGGACCTTGAGGATCTGGAGTGTGGCCAGAGAAGGGCAACAGAGCTGGGGAAGGGTCTAGAGGCCAAGTGTGGGGAGGAGCAGCTGAGGGAGCTGGGGGGGCTGAGCCTGGAGCAAAGGAGGCTCAGGGGAGACCTTCTGGCTCTGCACAGCTCCTGACAGGAGCCTGGAGCCAGGGGGGGGTCGGGCTCTGCTCCCAAGGAACAAGGGACAGGAGAAGAGGAACCAGCCTCAAGTTGCCCCAGGGGAGGTTGAGGTTGGCCCTGAGGAACAATTTCTTGCCCTGGAGGGTTGCCCAGGGCTGTGCCAGGCTGCCCAGGGCAGTGGTGGAGTCCCCACCCCTGGAGGGGTTCCCAAGCTGTGGAGATGTGGTGTGAGGGACACGGGGCAGTGGGGACCTGGTAGTGCTGGGGGATGATTGGACCTGATGAGCTTTAAGTTCTCATCCAAGTGATTCTGTGATTCTGCATGAGAATAGACACATTTGAGTTAAACTGAAGGACAGAAATCATACCACTTGTGCTGCCTCAGCTTTCTTCTTAACAGGAACAAGACTCTCAGGGATCTGAAAACAAGACATCAGAGTTACTTCTCCAGCATCACAGGGGAGAGTTTTTCTCTCCCATTAGCTGTATCTGTGATGAAGATCAGGCTCCCGCGAGGGTCCCTCGTTTTCACCCGATTCCAGGGACTCATCCCGGCCCTCCTCCCCGGCGCCTCACCGCAGGATGCCC
>NW_008622273.1:5085-43582 GCF_000691845.1 Merops nubicus | reverse complement strand
CCTTGGTCTCGAGCCCATCTGTATGTTACTTCTTTCCCTTGATTACCTGATGTGTCATAGGACCACCAAGCTATAAATACTTGGCAGCCTGGGTCACACACTGGTTGTTTCAATGTTCTGTGGCAAGACTACTCTTGGGTACGTGGGCATCCACATGACATACCTTTGCAGCCAGGTTCTCTGCCTGAGGAGCAATATCCTGCCACAGCCCAGCCACCCAGATGAGTTTTCCCCTGCGCTTTCAGTTGCTTCGGTTCCACTGCTGTCACCACCCCCACAGGGCATTTGTCACCATCACAAGTCGGTGCAGAGGCAGAGCACCGGCCACTTCTCCCACTCAGCACCATCTAAAGCCAGTTGGATGCTCTCACCTCTGCCAACTGGCTCGATTCACCCTGTCCTTCAGCAGCTTCAGCCACTCGCCGTGTGGGACTCCAAACAGCCCCTTCCACCGCCAACATGTCCCCACAATGGGACAGGACCCATCAGTGAACAGGGCGTGTTGCTTCTCCTCATCTGGCAGTTTGTTATATGATGGGGCCTCCTTGGCACATGTCACCTCCTGCTCTGGTGGCATCCCAAAATCATTGCCTTCTGGCCAGTTCATGATCACCTCCAGGATTCCTGGGTGGGTGTGGTTTCCTATTCAAGCCTGCTGAGTTATCAGTGCGACCCATTTGCTCCCTGTGGCATCAGTCGCATGGTGTGTGGAGGAGACCCTCCCTTTGAACATCCAGCCCAGCACCGGCAGTTGGGGTGCCAGGAGGAGCTGTGCTTCAGTGCGGACCACCTCCGAGGCAGCTCCAATTCCTTCATATGCTGCCAGGATCTCTTTTCAGCTGGATTGTAGTTGGCCACGGATCCTTTGTACCCCAGACTCCAAAACCCCAGAGGTCAGCCTCGGGTCTCTCCAAGTGCTCTCTACCAGAGGCTCCAGGTAGGAACATTCTTCCTGGCTGCAGTGCAGAGAATGTTTTTAATATCTTGTCCTGCCTGGACTGGCCTGAGGGCTGGTGCATGCACAATCTCCTTTTTGATTTGTTCAAAGGCTTGCTGCTGCTCAAGGCTCCATTTGAAATCATTATTTTTCTGGGTCACCTGGTAAGAGGGCTGACAATCAGGCTGTAGTCTGGGATGTGCATCCTCCAGAAACCCAAGAATGCCTGTGTTACCTTTTCTATTCTCCAAAACTGGATCTCTCATGCAAATCCTTTAACATCACTTAGTTTTGTGGCAAAACCCGTGTTCAGGAGGATTTCAATTATCTTCTTCCCTCTCTCAAAGACTTCTTCTTCTGCTATGTCACCCCACACAATGATGTCATCAATGTACTGCAGGTGTTCTGGAGCTTCACCATTCTCCAGTGCAGTATGGATCAGTCCATGGCAGATTGTGGGGCTGTGTTTCCACCCCTGGAGCAGTCACATTGAGGGTGACCACTGGCCTAGGCACTTGCCCATACTCTCCCACACACCCTGTCAGTTGTAACTATCCGGCCCTGGGACAGATCTCTGAGTGATGTTCTTGGAGAAGAATTGTATAACCCTAAACAAAACCTGGCAAACACTCAAAACACGTAGCACTGAGAGCATGCTGGCCTGGATGTTCCAAAGATAGCCAAAATTCTCAAAAACTGAGAGAGTCTTCTCCCCTGTCTCACCCACAGATTGGGTGAGATCCCTGAAAAATGACAAGGCCTCATACACATACCCATTTAACCTCATAGCCAGTGACACAATCATACCACAAGTCGCCAGCATCCAGTAAAGCAACACAAGACCCCTGACCCATTTCCCAGAGGTGGCAAACACCATCACAGGGAACACATACCAGATATAAGGATTAACACAAGACAACCATGCAAGCAAACGTGCTAACATTGCAGACACGCACTATTTAACTAATACCAAACAAAAAGAATGTATATAGCAAAATAGTTTTAATAAACTTTGGTCAGATTTTCTCGTTATCTCAACCCTTCAAGCCCCACACTGAGCACCAAAAAGACTGTGGTTGTCTAGACCCAGTTGGGAGCTGGGCATGTTCACTTCATTTGTCTGCCCAAGCTATAGCTCTCTCCCAACTTCAAGTGGAAACCAACCCCATCCTAGCTGAACCAGGGCATGGGGCCATGTGCTACCCAGCAGATTTGCCCATGGCAAATTAAAGAAATGTAATTATTACAATTGACGTAATTACATTCAATGGCAGCTCCTGCCTTTAGCCTGCTTGTTTTGTTCTGGGCTGCTTCTGGTAGTTGCAGACCAGAAAAGGTGGTGAGAGTTTTTCCTGCCCCTCCTGTCATTTCCCCTGATTCTAACCTCGAGTTGCTGACCCAGGCTGGGAGCTGTGAGGGTGTGAAACAGTGAGGATGGTGGCCAGTGTTCATCCACAGGGAAAATGAAAAATAAATTCTTTAAAACGTTAGTTTTCCAGTCTAGAGTAGGAGTTACCTTGGAGAGAAAAGGAAGAGAAGTCTCATGCTGAAGGAGAGAAGGAACTACTTCTAAAGCAGGATTGTAAAAGTATTCAGAGAGCTAATTTTACTGAGTCCCTATACATGCTTGCTTTTCCAGCCTTAAACAGATAGTCAGAAGGACAGCACAGGAAATATTACTCATGATCTTGCCACAGTCCTGACACTGCATGCACTGATTTTATTCTCCATCCGTCAAGACGTTTTGTTATGATTAATATTTAAAGAAAAAAAGTCTGCTGAAAAGATGGACTAGGAAGTTCAGATAGGTCCTGGAGCTATCCTAGGTAAGAAAACATTTATGACCAGAGGAGAATTATGCTTATATGCCTAGAGCAGGCACCTGTCACTGTCAGTGTCACTGGGTTTTAGCTCAAGCTCTGCATTCCTAGATGAGAAAGATAGAATTAGAAATCCCTTAAACCCCTATATAAGCTTCTTGGATCTGTTCATAAAAGTGTTGGTATCCTTCCTTTTTGAGACAAGAGAAATGAGAAAGGTGAAATCTGGACTTTTGCTCTAGCAGTATGTAGACCAGCAGACAGCAAGATAACAGCGCTGTTTATTTAATAGGGACTTGCAGCTTACACCTGTCCTGAGTCAAGGGAAACATGGGGAAAGGCCTCTGACTCAGGAGGATGTAACCTAACTTTTATTATTCACGACTGTTTAGTTACTTCTGAAAGATCCATCCAGGGCTCTGGTGCATCCTGGAGCCCTGCTCGGTCTGTAACAGACTGTGCCATGCCAGAAGTCATCTCCCTTAGGAGTTCTTAACCTTATTTCTTCCTCAGTATACTATGAGACTTCACAAGTGTTCATAAAATGTGAGGACTGAAGGCAATATGAATGTGTGTGATGCTTTTTTCTTTTCTTTCTTTTTTTTTTAAGTGAAAACACTTCGCTTTTTATCCCAGACTTGCATGTAGCAGGGAATATTTCAGTGAAGGAAAATACCATGGCTGCAGACAATAGCTACCTCCCACTTCATGGAATAACCTTCACTGCTGCAGACTTCAAGGAGATCTGAGGCTCTTAATTCAGCAGTTTCTAAAGTTAATTATGGCCTTTACTTGAATGATTTAGTTTTAACCTTTCTGAACACTTCTTCTAAAAAGAAAAAAAAAAAGCTTGAGCAACAAAACACGGAGACAATGGACTATGTGTTTGTGAAAAATAATAGGAAATTTCAAGTGGTGGAGGTCAGATGACTGGAACCACCCAAACACTGCAGTGAACTGCCAAGAATGTGGGGTTGCTATTATGGGGAGGCTTCTAGACCAAGCATATAATTAATCAGAACAGCTGGAAAATGTTTTATTAACAAGATTGGTTTTGCCTCAAGTATGAGGTCAGCTAATGGCATCAAGTATATCCAGGTTTCTAGGACCAGCTTGTTTTAGTTCATAGCAGGCAATGACAAACTGGTTTCTCTAAGTCTGCTTTAGAAATATTGACCTTCTTGGAGCTCAGGTTTCTTAACTGCTCGGATATACTGTTTTACAAAGCAAATGCCTAAATACCAAGAATACATCCTAAGGCCTGAGGAAAATCAATCTTTTTCCAAACCCAGAACTGGCTTATTGGCATACTAAGGTAAGGCAGTTCATCTCAGTGGCACTATGCTACAGGTGGTGCTACGTGTGTTACTTTTAAAAAATTTCAACAGAAAACATGTTAGAAAAATAAAAATGATGTTTCCTAGACAAAGAGGAAAGTGGGAGAAAATAAAAGAGATGCATACAGGATCCATCTGGTTAGAAGAATGAGTCTTTAAAACTCTGATAATACAGACATTATAGTAATTCCTATTTCAAATTAAATTAAAATTGTCTTTAATCTCTAGAATGCTGATTTAATTCTAATGTCTGTCAAAGAAACTGTCTAAAGCATCAATAGACATTTCATAGCTCGGAGCAGAAATAGGTATGCAAGTTGGCTTCAAGCCAACTGTTGTTTCAGAAGTATCTGTCTTCCTGAAGGCACAAATAGAGACAGTCATACTTATTAAGGTCCTGTAGAAGAAAGATAATATTCAAACTATGGATGAAACCATGTTTGACTTAGTGATTTTGCTTCCAGTGCCTGAATTATTCAAAAGGAGAATGTAACATGGGAGTGTTTGTGTGTGAAGAATAACTATGAATTTTTGTGTATCCTTTATTTCCATTTCCCAAGGAGATTAAAGCTTCAAAGAAATTAGTTTTATCCCCCAGTTTGCAATAATTCAAAAGTTTATTGGATCACACATTTTGAGAAGGAAAACTAAAATTCTTTTCTATGCTTGTTTTCTGTGAGTGATACTGATAAAGTTAAATCCTCATCCAGTGCACTATTGTAATTGCACAGAAAAGCTATTTAGGTTTATATAGATCACGTGGGGACAAGATTTGATGAAAGCTGCATCATTTAATGTGAAAAATTCTTGTATCTTGCCACAAATGTCTGATGGTCACACAGTATTGCTGTCTGTGAATCATTTCACTACTGGTATGCACTTATCACTCTTGGTTCTTATTGATTAGATGATGTGTTTTTAACAAACTGTAGCTATTTAATTTCAAAAAGTGACTAAGATTATCCTGAAATGCCTTGCTCTTCCTGGAATCATTGTTCAAAGCAAGACTAATCAAAGTCAGTCTGAAATGCTAACAAAATCATGAGAAAAGTGGGTTTATTTCAAAATCTGCGTGAGAGATCTAAAGCAAATGAAAAAGATACATTTTTTTCATGCAGAATAAAGAGGCTGAGGGTGATTATAGCAATAATGGATACCTGAGCACACCTCCAAAAGACTCAACAACAAAATATGAAATAAGTTCCAGGTATAGGTTTTCCAATGGCAAACAACTGAGGGCTTCTTATTTCACAGGATCTGATGTGGCGAGTATTTGAAGTACTTGCAGTCTTTTTTTCATAATTTTTTTTTTTAAAATATTTGCCTGCAGTGGATATTATTATATATGGAAAATAGTATTCTCTAATTAGCAGATATTCTTATCCATGGTGAGTCGGTAGCAGAACCAGACCCAAAATTGTTATTTGTGGTATAACCTGGAGTTAATTCCAAACCTCCCCTTCAATTGCTCATGATCTGCATTAGAAACAAAGGACATTGTCATAGGCTGCTCTGATATTATAGATATAGGTTCTCCTGCTGTATGGGGAGTATTTGCATTCACATCCAAGTCCAAATTTATTCAAAGTGGGAACAAAAGAATTCAGGCTCTCTACTTCTAGGATTAGGTTCCGCAAAAGCTTGGATGTGAATCTGCCCCTGTAACTGCAGCCCAGGAATGTGGTCGCCAGCTGGGTTGGTTCTTGGAGCGGTTCCCCAGATTTCTGCCTTGTTTGTTTTCTCAGGTGTGATGAGTACGTCACGCAGCTGGATGAGATGCAGAGGCAGCTAGCAGCTGCAGAGGATGAGAAGAAGACCTTAAACTCTCTGTTGCGCATGGCTATCCAGCAAAAACTTGCCCTTACCCAGCGACTGGAGGATTTAGAGTTTGACCACGAGCAGTCCCGACGCAGCAAAGGCAAGCTTGGAAAGAGCAAGATCGGCAGCCCTAAAGTAAGTGAGGAGGCATCAGCCACCGTGCCAAGCATAGACACTTTCCTCCTGCATAGTCAGGGCCCACAGCAACCAAACTTACTGGTCAGCAGTGGCACTCAGAGGAAAAGGTATGCATGCAGTGATCTTTACAGTACAGTGCAGTGGCCAGACTTTCATTAAAGTCGTTCACTGAATTGTAAACATAATTCTTTCTCTTTTTTTTTTTTCTTGTTTTTCCTTTTTTTTGTACTTTGACTGGGGAGAAGGAGGTGGGGAAGATACGAATATGAAATTCAAAGCCTGACAACATGTGGTTCTGATCCACCTACTCACTGTGTTATTTCCTTCTCCTTAATGCAGTGTTTTGAATAATATTCTGTCAGTGTCTCAGTGCATCTTGTGTGTCTTTAATATTAGTGTGAATGTATTTTCTTTATCAAATGTTCCTTAAGGTTTTCCATAGTGAGCTTCTGAAATAAAAAAGGATTGTGCTCTATGAGCATTTCAGTGCTTAACACAAAAGAAACTGCATCTCTTTGTTAAGCTCTGGTGCTCACTTGTTCTTCATCAGTAAGAAAAGAATGTGGAAGTGTTCACTCAAATTTTTCTACATGGGAGCAAGCAACCTTTTGAAAGGAGATAGCCCTAGTATGCTCTAGTCACAATGCAAAACCAAGAGAACATTCGGGGAGCTTTGTACATGTCGACTCCAGAATGCTGAGATATAACTCAACCTCATCTCCTCCTCCCCTAATATGAACTAGGATTTCCAATGCAGGCAAAGTGCCCCGCTGTGGAAATGGCATGGGGTGGCAACGTTAGCTGATTTTTACCTGTTAAGTAAATTAACATGATGTTGTCATTCATGAGGCTTTGAAAGGTAATTAAAGTAAAACTCTTTTGTTTCCATATGTATTTTTCTTGGATCTCCTGCAAGACTATTCTCACCTTCCCTTTGTGATCAGAGCCATCCCAGGACATCAGGGACCTACCTCCAGAAATTATTAAGAGCCCCCCCTCATCCCGCTTCCACAGAATCATATCTTCTGAGGGGTCCCCCTTCCATGAGTGAATTCATCCATGGGCACCGTCTCAGCAAGGAAAAAAGGTTAACCGTGGCTACACCAGGTAAACATTTTTTCCTTGGGTGCATGTGGTGCTAAGTGGTTAGCAGAGCAGGGGATCCTCCCAGCACTGCAGATGCAATCTGACTTGGCCATCTTCTTGAGAACTGAAAAGCAAAATGTCTCCTCCTGTGTCATCCATGGCAGGAGGTGACATTCTGCCAGCAGTGGCCCAAACTGGTTCCAGATGCAGTGGGGAAAATCCTGCTGTGGTAAAGGTGGGTGCACTCCCCACTGGCACCCACAGAGGCTTCACCCCTGTGCTTGGGTGGTGCTTAGTCTGGTGGTTGTGTTGGTAGACCCCATGGAAGACACAAACCCAATGGGACAGAGAAGTCAGATGTGTGAGGACCAGTGAGGAACTGATTGGCAGTGTGCAGGAGCCTACCCAGCATCTCTCTTCTGCTCACCCTGGAGCATTTAATCAGGTTTTTCTGAAGGGTAATGTTAAACTCACAAAAGGTTTTGTTTATATAAAATGAGTCATGAAGTTTATCTTTGCAGGAAGCTTTTTCTCTTCATTTCCTGCCAAAATGTAGTATCTGTTTCAAACAAGGTGTAGAAAGGAAATGCAAACTGGAATGCCATTTCAAAGGTTGTGACATCTTTCTTCTCATGGCAGACAAGCTAATAATTACTTTTCTTCTTCACCTGACCAGAACCTTTAGCCTTAAATGTGCATGGTCTTGTCTGGTGGTAAATTTTTTTCATTCTTTGTTTTGAAATTTGTTAGACACAAAAAGCATAAGTAGAGTATATAAAAGCCCATAAAGTGGTTTCTGCTCAAGTAAATGTGTATTCTGGAAAGCTGAGCAACACTCTATAGTATGTTGTATCTTTTACCTAGTGCCAGCAATATCACAGCCTTTGAGTAGTACCATGCAAGTTAACACCCACTCAGAGGACAAGTGTAAAACTGCAGAGTTTAAACAAGACATTTTCCTAAGGCCTGTTTCCTTGAATAAATCAAAGAGCTGGCTCCTGGGGAGAGAAAGGCAGGGAGGGGTAAAGAAGCAAAGACTTGATCTTTTCAAAGTCAGAAAAGTCTGATCTTTCAGCATTACTTTGTATTCTAGTGGCAATGGAAGACTGCATTCTGTTTTCTACTCTATCAGCAGGGACCTGTTTCCTAACCACTGGCAGTGTCTCTTGTGTTCTTTTCTTTTCATCCTACAACAGAATAAGGATGATTTTCTTTCTGATGGACACTTACATGTCGTTAAAGAACTGGATTTTGCATTTTCCGTATAGCCAGACTCCCCACTTTGGAAAAGCAAGGATCTAGGCCCCAGAATGGCCATCTTGTAACATGCCATTTACAAATGGGAAACCTGGGATTACTTTTTATGCTTGCTTCAGAGGAAGACTCTGGCATGAAGACTCACTAGTGAAGATCAGCTGAATTAAAGACCTCTCAAGAAAGAGTTTCCTGTTTCCTACTTGGTGTCCATTTGGATGCCCTCAACTTTAAATCAGTATACATGTCCCTCTGAATTCAAGATATGACAGTATAAATTTTTTTGGGCTTTCAAGTTGAAGTAATAGCTCCTAACCACTGTGGCAAAAATACCTTTCAGCCAATTTCCAAAGTGTCTTGTTCCATTTCCCCTAGGTAGTAGTATGCATTTAGTTTTGCTGAGTGTTTCTTTTTTCTTCTGCTATTTTCTATGATTTTTGCACTTTAAAGTCTTTATTCTTTTGATAGATAGAACCAGCCAGTATGTGCCCAGTGCAGTTCCAGCCCACTTTTGCATGTGGCTGTTTTCATGACTATGTGCAGGAGTCAGGATATGTAGAAAGCCTAAGGCCAGGTTTTACACTGTGAAACTCTGTATTTGAATTTATTTTTCCTTTGCAGCTGCATTACAGCTCCTTCAGTATAAACTCACTTGATGCCTCTTAATATCCCACAGTCCCAAATATGAAATATGCTTCTCTTGACTTCTTCAAGGAAAGAACAAGACAGAAAAGGTCTGCTGTAAATACCTTGAAACCACTCTTTTCTCTGCCGGTTATTGTAGCAAGGGAATTCTACAAGTTGGAAAAAAGTTCTGTAATTTTAGCTTAAAATTAAATCAGTCAAGATTCTTGTGTGGATGATGGATGAACTGAAGATAAAGGTTTCCCAACAGGCTTATGAAATGGAGAATAACTATATGGCTGCAGTGTTCTCTCTTAAACAGGGATCATTTATAATCTGCCTGAGAGTCTCACCTTGGTTGAAGTGCCCTCCAAACAAACTGTGGTAGATGCTTCTTTTACATATTATTTACACCTGTATGTACTACAGGGCAGATTTCATTATTTAAAATCCCCCACAGGAAAACACTTGGAATAGTAAAGTATTTCATAGGAAATGAGATCATAAAATCCAATCCTTTCCCTTCTCTACAGTCACACATTTTACTTTACTTTACTAAAATAGGAAAAGAGCTTTAAAATGCTATACATTTATCTCAAAGTCAAAGCCCAGTGAGGTTAGATGCTTAGCTGGCATAACCCAGGCTATCCTCATGGGTTTCAACAGAACTATGTTAGTTTACTCCAATCCCAAGTTTCTGTTTTGCAGAGTTTTGATATTACTGGTCTTCAGTGGTCTTCATGTGCAAAACCACTGCAAAATCAGGTAATTTTGTGGAGCTGCTGATTTCTGAAAGCACATTAAACCTGGAAGTTTGCTTGCTTTTCAGGTGTCTTTCAAGGCTGATTTTCAGAATGGCATTTAATTCTCGCAAGAAGAGTCTCATATGGAAGATAAATGCAGCACAAGGAATGCCATGTAATAGGAGAGCAACTGCTCAAGCACTAAGCTCACCACCTATCATACATAATTAAAAATATATAGTATCTACTCAATATAGAAATCATCTGACAATTTCTGCTGTAGCTCTGTGCTTACACGCAGATCAAATATGTGTAACAATATGATACAAATAACAAGCTTTTGCTTGTTGGTTTGCATTCTTACCATAAAATTTAACTTAATATGCAGAAATTCTATGCTGAAAGAAATTCCTGTAAAGAGTTCCTAGCAGCATCTCGAATAGTTAACTTACAGCATCTGTAGGTAGAACCTATTTTTTAAAGCTAAGAATGAAAACTGTAATTAAAAAAAGTCACCCCAATATGAAGGTCCTAAGAAGTCTTCTAATTAAGTCTTTAAGCTGGAACTCAAGGAGAATTGCTTAAGAGCTGTCTTTGTTAATTGCCCTTTATACTGAAAGTGGTTTTATCTGTGAAGAATAGGTTAGAAACCTGGGAATGCATTGATCTGTTTCACAAACAGCTTAACATTACAAGGAGCAGAGGGTCTGCTGTTTAGGGTGGTCCTTAGTGTTACAGAACTTCAGGGCTTGTGACAGGCTGTGTGAGGTGTTGAGTAACCTCTCCTGGCACAAGGGATAAGGAATATCCTCTACTGCTATTTTAATTTTTTCTTTCTGGATATTGAGCTTTTTCAAAATGTAGTGTCTATGATATGATTTTCAGAAATATTCTGTAAAAGGTTGTTCTCTGTATAATCAGAAGCTTGTATTCCTTCTTATATATTTTTCTTAAAATAATGCTAAAGTGGAATTTATCACACAGAGCAAGATTCTTGGCTTTGTCTCCTGCTTCTTCATATTGTTTAGGTAATGTGAAGATATTAGAAAGCACCTTCAAAAGAAATATTATGGATAGAAGCCGTTGGTAGTAAATAAAGCTGTCTTTACCCTCCTCTTTTGGGTGAAGGGTTTAGGAAGATGTCTGAGGGAGGCTCAGACTGATGCTACTTTCCACAGCAGAAGCTGTTTACAGAGATGAGCCTGTGTATCATACACCGTTGGAAAGGTAGGGAAAATAAATTTTTGATAGTGGGTTTGTGTCTTTGTTCATTGTGTGGTGAAAAGGGGTTGAGTTCAAGTTCTTTAGCTGTCCATATTTTTTGTTTATTTAGGAATATTTTGCTAAAAGTAGTTTCAGCTTTTCTTTTGAGCTTAAGTAACAATGTCAGAAAGCTCCTCATGGGTTTCTAAGGCTTGGTCCTATAGACATTACTTTAGCACCTCAACTTCGCTTTTTTATGCACTTCTCAATTATGAAACCATGAGACTGTTAGAAATGTGAACATAAAGGAAAGCACAGCTTCCTGTAAAAATTATAATGGAAAAAGTCCTTTGAGGAACACTATCAGCTCAGACCTGAATTTTGCTAAGAAGGTGCTTTGTAGATCTTTGTTATTCCTCGGGTCATCCAGTGAACAGTTTTACATATTTCTAACTTCTCCTTTGTTAAAAAATTTTACAGATTAATGAAAAGGAAAATCAACAAGAATGCAATCTAGATAACTCTTTCTAGGCTGATTTTGTGTTGAAGAGTTTTATTCTGAATTCTAGTTCATGAGAAATATGGATTTAACTGTACATTAAGTGAAACAGTTTATTCTTGAAAAGCAGGGTAGGCAGTTAACAGAGCCACACCTAGTAAATAAGATATGTAGCCATATAATATTTAATTAGTCAGGCTAGTCTGCTCTGAATTGTTCAGTCAGGTAAGTTTGGTTTGCTTCAGCCAAGCAACGCAAAACAGCTGGAGCATGGAAGTTCTTCAGAACCATAGCTTAAAAAAAAAAAAAAAAAAAAGAAACAAAGCAAACACCTATGACTGTATTCTGACAACTCAGATTTACAGTCTGAGGTCAAATTGCCCTTTGCCTCATTAGAGATCCATAGATGATTCTTCTGAGTCCTCAGCTATGACTATGTTGTGATTTTAGGTACTGAGAATGTACTTGTGTTGAGGGTGATCCCGATATCTCTCTGAGCTTGTGTAATCAGGCAGGCTACTGGCTGTCACAAGATTCATATGGTATGCATCTAATCTATCTCTGCTCTCCATGAAAAATGGATTTTATGTGTTATTAGCAAGGTTTTTAAAATCTGGGTTTTGTTTTTTTTTTTACATTAAAATGATGCCCTTCACAAAAAGGATAATTCACTCATTGTTAACTTATTATCTTTGTTTTCTTTTTTGTTCTGCATTGTTCTGTTTTCTGTGGATTTTGTCAACATGCCATATTTATGTATCTATGTGTTCATTGTTTGATGAGTAGTATTAGTGCATATACACAGGAATATGTGTATATCTTCCTGCTCTCAGGGCCATGTCCTGCACCTGATATGCTCATTTAACTCAGCTTAATGAGCATTGCATATTTATGCCATTTCAAGCATAGTACATTGTCCTTGTGGAGGCCATTTTGAATCTGAAGAACAGTGTCCTTGCCAAGGACATTAGTTGGCTGTAACCGATGAAGAAGTCAGCTAGCTAAATGTACTTTTACCTCTTGGTGCCACTGTGAATAGGACCTTTTTGCTCTATGCTTTTCCTCTCTTGCATTTAGCTTTCCAGTTATCACTGATGAGACCAAAACCATACATTTCATGCTGATTAATATAATTTAGCTACTTCAATATAATTTAGTGATTATGGCATGCATGCACTGCAATTCTACAAGTTTCATCTAATTTCTATTTCTATTTTTCACTATATAAAGAAAGCAGTTCTGAAATAAAACCAGTTTTTAACAGAAGCCCAAATCTGTTTGTTTTTTAAAAAAAAAAAAAAAAAAAAAAAAAGTTGCGGTGAAATCCATGCCTTACTTTTGTATATTTTCATTAAATGATTATTGACATTTTTCTCTCTGTGTCTAAGTTATGACATCATTGCCAGATGGAATGGATAATATTAACATCGTTTGTTGAATTTCTATTAGACTTCTGGTTGTTTCTAACTAAACACAGGTGACATATTTTATCTTTAAGGCATGTTACCAGATATTTGTTGCTTTCTATGAAAATTTTGGGCTTTGGAATCCAGTCTTATCACTTAACTAAAAGAGCTGTTGAAATATCTTGACAATACTGGTAACAAAAGCCATTCATCTTTATCTTCCTTTTGTGACAGGGCTTAATGTGGTTTCATGACCTACTGATTTTTACCATCAAATATACAGGAATATTCAATACTGTACTTGTCATCTTATGAAATAGGCAAAGCTAAAGTGAGCCTCTCTTTAAATTAGACAAGCTGATATTTTAGCTCTCTAATAGAGCAGCTCCTTGGGATGTTGTGATGTATGGAGTAAGGTCACTGCAATTCTTTAATCAAGACTAGTTTCTCTGATTATAAGTATTTCCCTGTCCACATTTTTTAGTGCTGTGAAACCTTATAGTTCCACCTTATGTTGTTCCTTCCAAAGCCTGCTAAAGTTACCATGCCTGCTGATTTCAACTTCTGGATCAGGCCCTTCTTTACCTGTAAAACAGAGCAAATACTATTGTTTTGGATGTATTTTTAGCCATCTGAAATGTATCCTAGACACTTACACTTCCATGTAAGATGGGTAACCAACATGATGATTTCTGTATCTTTAAGGCCTTTCGTTTCCTCTTTTCAAATGTTTTAAATGTGTGTCTTTTAGTAAGTTTTTCATTAATTCATACCTTTCTAAATGTGTTTTTTTTCTGAACTATGTATAAAAGAAAGGAATTGAATATATATTTTCAGCTTCTACCATTTCCATTTCTGCTATTTTACTAACCCATTATTTAGCTTCTCAGTAGATTTAATGAGGAATTATTAAAGCAGTCACAAAAAACATTTGAGAAAGAACATAAACACATCATGATATAGAAAGTGTGAAAAAGCCTCCAGAGCTGACAAGAAACCTCTTAATGTTCTTAGTCTGTAATTGAAGAAAAAAATATATTCCACTGATTTTGTTAATGATTAGGTATTATTTATTTTGAAACAAATTATTCTCTAATATGAGCTAAAGGGCAAAGCTGAGATATAGCTTTATGACTATGCTTTGAGCTTAGTGATCACATTACCACTGAAGCACATGAACCAATAGGGGAACAGCTCTCTATGTTGGGGGTAATTCAGGTCTAAAAGAAAGTAGGAATCAAGTCATACAGAATAAGGAAATAAGGGTGAAAATTACTCCAGGTAGTGTAGCTGTTGTATAGATGACAGAACTCAATATAACATAGCTAAGAATCATTACATGTTCTGGCAGACCACTGAATCGGTGACCTACTAAACCATGTCTGTTTGTGTTATGTGTCAGGCAGTGGTGCTCCATGAACTAGTCTGTGGAAATTGCCAAGACAGCATTTCTCTAAATGCTGTAAGAAAATAGCAATTAAATCCCTTAAGTATTCCAATAAACTCAGTCACCTGCTCTTACTCCTGAGAAGCATTTAAAAGAAGGTTCTCTGTTATGTTTACTCTGATCTTGTCCGGAAAATAGAGAGCCGAGACGAGGAGGAGCAGAAGGGAGACCTGTGTCAGGAGCTTGGGAGTGTAGAAACAGTGACATATTCTTGGGACACCTTTGCAAGAAAAAGAAAGGACACATGGAGATGAAAGGAGATCAGGATTTCAGATGCATCCTGCTGCTGGCCTATTGCATCTTAGTGCAATATGAGAATACTGCTGAATCTTGCAGCTGTGTGCAAATGGGAGTTCAGCAGTATGCTCACATCTCTTAACCCTTCTCTTCTTCAGATAATTTTTGAGAAGACTAAGAAATAAGTAGTGGAAGAGTTCATTTTTGTTGAAACTCCTTCAACCAACAATAATCCAAGACACCAAGTTTTGCAGAATAGTAAGCTTAAGATATGAGTTACCTGGGTATTTGCAAGACTTGACATAGAAACTTCATGGTAGATCAACTTTACTGTGAAGTAAGCTATAACTGATACTTGGTTGATAAATTTCTCTATCCTCACTCAACAATGTGTTATTCAGTTTAATGGGAACAGAGATAAAACTTGTCAGTGGGAAAATCCAGATGATCTGGCTATTAGAAAGTGTCTGTGCAGGAGCTAACTTGTTACTGGTGAAGTTTATTAGGCTGTCTGTGTGTTGGCTGTGCCAGATTGGGGTTGGTTCTCATGGAGCTGTACAATGGCTCTGTACCGTGTCTCAGTCCCCCTGTGCTGCTCATTTTGCTCCCAGGCCAGGACAGCTTGAGTCAATCCTGCTCTGATAGAGCCAGGGTTAGTAAGGCTGGCCAGGCTCCTCATGGAACCCATGTGGTTGCTCCACCATAGTCCTCCCTCCACAGACAGCCCACAGAAACACAGAGCTGCACCCACTTTGCTGCTAGTGAACTGAGCAGCTGGTGCTGTGCATAAGGCAGAGCTGTTATTTCCAGACCCAGACTGACCCTGGAAGCAGGAGAAGGGAGAGACTCTTCTAATCTTTGACCTGTACCATTGTTTATGCATTTTTCTAAAGGTAATTCACATCTGCTCTCTCACCAGCTGTTCTTTGTGATAACCGCTACCACTTCAAGTTCCTCTTGGCCTCAAGAAAGATCAAAGGGTTCTTGACATCCATTAGAAAAACCGAGATAAATAAGTGAGACTAGATAGTCAAATAATAGTATAAATTCCTGTCCCCACCACCCCTGGATAAAAACAGTTTGGGGACTTTTCTCATCCTGTCAGATTACAGTTTGAAAGCATCTCTACAATCTCAACTCAGCAAGGTGGGCAAGTGTTTTAGTTTTCTGCCCTGTTCTTGGCATCTCACATTTGTCATTTGGGTTTGGAAACTTTCCTTGTTCCCCACTTTTTAGTAAAGAGGATTGATTTACTGTCTCTGTAGGACTTTCTGTGTGATGCAATGTTTCTGCTGCTGAGCAGCTGGAAGATGACTGATTTGTTCTTTGCCCAGTACTCTTGATGCATGCTATTAACTATTTGTTCTTTCCCATTAAATTGACATCTCAGGAAAGAGAACAATGAATTACCATATAAATGGAGACAGCATTTTTCAACTAAGTTGTCATTAACATCTTTATAGGCATGTTATCAAATTCATGAAACTTCATGGGCTGAGTCCAGTTGACATTGGGTAGCATGACACAAAGTGAGATAGCTTGAAAACTTCTAGTTAAGAAAGAAAGACTTTCTGTTGGCCTGGAATGCTCAAGAGGATGCTAAGGAGAGCTTAACAGGCTGAAAAAGCCTCAATCTCACACTTATGATAAAGTTTTTCTTGACAGCTTTTCATTTGTCAGTAACAGATTTTTCCCAGTGTTTTTGGTATCAAAAATATCAAATATGTAACAGTAATGGTAAAAAAAAATAAATATTGTTTTGTTGTTTGATTCTCAATTTTACCCTTTCAGGTAAGAGAAAAAAGCTCTCCATTGGTTAACTGCATCTAGTTCGGTTCAAAGTATGTTATACATCAGTTACTCATTCACAGCATCCCAAATAACTTATCTTGGGATTCTTACTAGTCTCAGTCTTTGACAGCACTGTGTAGAGATTAGTAATTTACTGAGTGTCAAGATGTGCTGAAATGCTCCATTGCAGTATGCTGGGTCCTTAGCAGGTGGGACTGAAAATACTTGCACGTAGGCTTTTCACTGAGGACATTGCTGATGTCAACAGTAGGCATGCCCATTTCTCAGACACTAATAACCAGTGAAGCAGGCCTGTGTTGATTAGAGTCACTCAGTTCACAGACTGAAGGGCAGAGCACACCTTGTGACATGAGGGAAATGGCTTGGGTTTGTTGCTGAGCCAAAGAGAAGCACAGGAAAATATTTTTTTGGGAGAGGGTGAGGTTTGCTCTTGGCAGATAATTTACAACATGACATGCAGTCCATATGTGAACAGATGTAACTTCTCTGAGTTTGGTATTTTTAATGCTCTTACATCAGGAGCTGATTAGCCTGATTAAAGCTAGGCATTAGATTCCAAAGGAAAATCAGCACTGGCTAATCTGTGAGAGAGGAAATCTCTGAGACCTTTCCATCACTATTGCCAGCAAATGGCTAAAATGTTAAGAACTGGAAATTCAGGACAGGCCTAACATATACAACAAGTCAAGCCTCAAAACTCAGTGGTGAATATTGTCTGATACTGCCATTTGGACTGTACAGACTCAAGTCCTGCTGGATTCATTGAAAACTGGCATGTGAATTCTTGTGTATAATAGCTCCTCTTTGCCTTTTGTGGTTGAAATGGTCACTGAACTTCATTTCTTTATTATAGGTTCATAGAATTGTAAAAGGACTCTTCAGAGCTAAGCCAGCCCACCCCCTGCCCCCAGCATTTAATTTCCTCACAGCACCTGGAAATGATGGAGAAATGAGATTTAGTTACTTTATTAATCATTTTGTTGGTAGTGGTCTCAGAAGACAGAAAAATAACGTATAATCTGTGTCTGTTCCCCAAGAGCCTTCTACACAAATGATACTGTCCTTTCATTCTGTAGCTTCACTGATGCTCCCTGAAATTTGAAAAATACTGGGAATAGGCTTCTTCCAACATAATTTTTTAGGTTTTTGTTTTGGTGGTGGTTTTTGTATTTTTTTAATTTTTTTTTTTTGTATGTGTGTGGTTTTTTGTTTTGTTGTGGTTTTGGTTTGGTTTTGTTTTAGTAAAAGAGAGCATATCTTTCTTACCTTGGCTTTATGGTGCCTGATATTGACCACAGAATTAGTAAAGACATCTTTGCAACTTTTAACCTTGTACAAAGTTTTTCTGAAAGAAACCAATGTTTACTTAATACAGGCAGGAGTTCCTTAGTAGAAAGGAACGGCCAGTTTTCACCTTTAAACACAGTGTAACAAGAAGTCATTTTATGATAGTCCTGACATTAGAGAATAGTTATAAACCCTCCAAGGTACTTAAAAGGATTAAATAAAGAAAGAATAGCATTAGCTCTGGCACAGCTACTTGGACATAATTAGATAAGAGCTCCTTTGAATTTGAAATGCCCGTGTGTAAGCCATATGCATTCTGCTTAGCTCTTTCCTAGCATAATTCCCAAAAAGTTCACTCCCAGAGGATGTAGGAGGACAACTCAGCCATTTTAAGTCACTAGATTTCATACTGATATGACTGTGAGCCAGATTGCATGAGCATTGCTAACACCAGACAAAACCGTTTCATACAAAGTCAGGGGAGTTTGCTCACGTTGAATAGGTATTATCCAGCTTGCATAGTGCTTGCAAAATCTGACTCTGTATTCACACATTCTGCCAAATCCAGTAAATGAAGAGGCTTCATAAAATGATGTTTGAGATACTAGAATAGGACCATAAATTGGGCATTTGCCTTGTTCTGGAAAAGCCTGTCAGAACAATCTCTTTCATATTTGTGAAACCTCTCTGCACCTTTTTATCACACAGCATTCTGTTCCCTATTCCTTTTCTTACTAACTACCTTCTAGAAGCTGTCAGGGATGACTTTGCTTTGGACTTCTACAAAGTACTTTGTTTAGAATAAGACATGAATTTTTTATTTATTTTTCTTAACAGTCATTTCCTATCTGCAGTTTGCCTGCTCAGTCTGTTTCCCTAGGCACCTCTTCTTTCAACTGAGCTTTGTGCTGGAATGACAGACCCTTCTATTTGTGGCTCAAATACACTGCAAATTCTTACATCCCTCTGTTAAAAGATTACCAAGGACTATAGTGACTGTCATGATAAATAAGAATATGGCACTGTATCCTTTCTCATTCCATTTCTTCTTCCAGTGGTGCCAGCACTAACTGTGCATATATTTTTCTGATGTAGATACCTGTGCCCTTGAAAATATGTCCAAACCCCTCTCCTCCTGGCTAAAGCAGGAAGAAACTAGTGATTTGGGTACGCTTGCTTCCACCCACTGGAGGTCAGCACAGGTCTTCACAGGAAGCAGGGAGAATCACTCTGGTCTTGTATGAAGGGAAATGTTATGACACTGGATATGATACTCAGTGTTGCTAGAAAGGTGTGTTGCTCTGCGTTGTACCTGATGTCATCTCAGAACTCGTGACAGCAGATGACGTGCACATTCCTTCATTTGATCGGGAGAAAGAACAGAAGTGGGGTTTGGAAAACATCTCCATTGTAAAGAGAAACGATTGCTGGCGTTGAGCTTTAAGTAGCAACCAATTAAAAAAAAAATCAAATTCTTTCAGGGGAAGGTAACTCCTGTCTACAGAAGAGTCAGGTTGAGAATCAGGTTGAAGCAGTCATAGAGGATGATAGGTCTGTAAACCCTGCTGGAAGCAAAAAGTAATCTCCAGTAGTTTTCCAGGTGGTCAGAATTTCACCTATAGATTTTAATGTTCAAAAGGACCCTCATGACTCTGACCATCTGAATCACACAGACTGGGATGAGAGGCCAGACTGCTGCAGGGAAAATGAGCAAATCTGGAGATCTGGAAATCCTGGTAGAAACTAATGAGCTAGACAGCAGGGTCTTCTTGTTTGACTACTTTTCTGAAGTTGCACAGGTTTTACTGAGTTTAAAGCTGTCTTCATATTCCAAATGTCACAGTGAAAATGTAGGAACAAAGGATTATTTGGCTTTAGTGTTATTTAATAAATGAAGAACTGGAATACAGCTTTGGAAGTGATTAATGTGGAAATGGCTTTGTCAGGGAATTGATAAAATAATCTAGACAGAACAGTGAAAACCAACTGTGTCAAGTTCTCCCTTTTCCCTAAAAAAAAAATAATCTCACAAGCACTATTTATATATTGCAAAGATTTTCTTGAAAGCTTATAAGGCAGTAATGAGGTGGCTTGTTATATGGGTGTAAGTTCTCTGGAGAAATTTAGAGTAGCTTTATTGACACTTTTTATATTAGATGTAAGCAAAACAACTTCATCACCAGCAGAAGAATGACAAGTACCAGGTTTAAAACCAGATCCTGAATACAGGCCATTGTTGCTGTCTGTTTGAACAAAAATTTGGCAATGCTAAGGGAAGACAGATAAAAAAAATTCTCAGCTGCCTGTTCTGAAAATAACAGAGGCAACATGATTTACAGTTGGACTCGATGATCTTAAAGGTCTTTGCCAGCCTAAACAGGTCTATGATTCTATAACTGATGTTATTGCTATGAGAAAAAAAGGTGTTTCTGTCAGATAAGGAACAAAGAACACATTCCTCACTAAATCTCTCCATCAGATGCGTAGCCTGTGTACTACTGTTACTAACCCCTTGCTCTGTAATCTCTCTGTATATATGTCTAATTTATCAGTTTCTTGTAGATTGTCAGCAGCCTGCTGCCTCCATACCGCCACACGGCTCACAACTAGCCAGGGGGCCAGATTGCCAGACTGTCAGGTAAACTCAACTAACTCTCTTCTCTTTGCACACAGCTGCATGAACGTCTGCAACTCCCCTCCTCTTCCTTGTACTAAAGCTCTTCACTACACTTCTTCACTAACAGCAAATGTTTAACAACTCGAGGAACAGTGATAATTTCTGCAGTGATAGTGCAAACCTGATTCACAGCATTCACACACTCATATCCATGTAAATATATGGAAAAGATTGCAAAGTTGGATCTTGCAGTCCTCATTTGGTCTTTTTATGCAGACGGTTTCTCAATGATGCCAAAAAAGTGATGGGTTTATTTTGTTGCCAGATAGATTTACATAAACAGGGGAGTTTTAATTTTATGCATAGGTCTAGGCTTCCCTTTTTGTAAGGTGGTATTTTAAAGGCATTTGTGAGATTTTAACAGCCACTTTTCAGAAAGATCTCCTTGACCTGGAAACTCGAACCCACCACAGTCAGTTCTTAACCTTGTTAAAGATAAACTCCTGATGTCCTTGCTCATAGATGGTGCAAAGGCTAGGGCACGCTTCTGAGATGGCTGAGTTAATCAAGGCACAAAAAAATACCAAAGGAAAAAGAGATTACAAACATTCTCTTTATTTGTTTTCATTATATTCTGTGCATATATTAACTTAGGCCTATACTCTCATTTGAAATCGGTTACATTATTTTTAAACATTAGCCTGATCTGCAGTGACTAAGTTGATCTATAGCCCTATATACAAGGAAGCTATTTCCCATGCAGCCCTAAACTTCAGGTGCAGTGATGTCCACTGGGGAATGGGTGAGGTACAGCTTTCAGACCACACATTGGGCACCACTGAGCACCAATTCTATGCGTCACAGGAGGTCTCTCAGTGGCCTTGGAGCTGGCACTTCATTTGTGCCTTCTCTTATTGCCTACAAAGTGGAAGTTCTGTTAACTTCCTCACTATGTAAGGGTATTGTGAACACCTTATTGAGAAGTTGGTGAAGCTTGTTATAACCGATAAGTACCATTTACTGGTTTGCAGCTTGGAGTTTTACAGAACACAGAAAAATGTTACTAGTTTCATTCTAAGTCTTTAAAATCCCTTTCAGGTGTTTCTGCTGTATTTTAGATGTTACAACAAATTGAGAGTATCATCAGATGCTTTGGGTTCATCGAAGTTTAATGCCAACAAGTCTTATTTTAGCCCTGTTTAATTCACCATCAGAAAACCAAAGCTTATTCTGCTCCTTGCATACCAACTCTCCTGGTGAAGAATATGTCTTAATACCATCCCTCTCTAAATGCTAATAAACAATTTTTCCTGCAATTTTAAACATTATTCTCAGAATGGAAGACCTACCTGTTATGCTATATGTTTGTCTGCAAGCATTACCTTGTTCTGCAAACAAACCCACAGAAGGGGATGAGGTCCAAAGGAAAGTCTTGGGGTCTTCTGAATTCCTGCTCAGTTAGGAAGACTTTGTTAGCTACAACCAGAACTGGAAGTGTTGTTCAAGAAGCCTTTCTTGCCATGTTTCCAAATTGAAACTATGGTATATGGAAAACAATAATGATAATTAAAAATATGGTTGATATTTTTTAAAATTTGGTTTAGTCATTCAACAAACAACACACACCTGCATAGTTAGCTGAACTATTGGACTTTCAAATGACTGCTGTTTTTTACCACTAGATTGATACACTTCTGGTGAAGTGACAACAACACACTATTTCTAATATATTGTCACCATTGCCTTGCTTGTCTCAGCTTCTTAACTGCACAGCCTTGTAAATGCAGCCTTGTGTGCAGTGAAGCATAACAACAGATTTAATGCAAGTCAGCACAATGCCATAAGTTGTTGAGTGCTTTAAATAAAGTGATTGAAAACAGAGAAAAATTTGAAGGCATTTAAAGAACCACTTAGACTTACTGAGGTTCAGGTTTTATAAATCCAGCAGAGGAGGAACATAGGAACTTGTATTGCTCTTCCTCATCCTCTGACTATCCCTCCTGTGCTTTCAGTCACGTGGTGCTGCTAAATGAGGCACATGAAAGCTCTGCCCAGCCCTGAAGTCACCCATTTTGAGATGGGTATGCTTGTTTTTCAAGTCTTTAACATTACCCTTGCAGTAATGTGACCTCTTGGTGGCATTTTACCCAGGATTAAACAATAGCTTGTTAAGACTTGTAATTCACAGAGATGTTTCCTGCGTCCTGCAGTATGTCAAATCATGTTCAAACTAATTAGTATACTTGCCCATAATACAGAGAGATCCACTCTGAACTTCAACATAAAATACAGTGAGTATATCTCTCTCTCTTTTTGCTTACATCTGCATATTTTGACTGGAACCTGATCTGGAGAATTTAAGAGAACTTTTCTTAAGAGACTTTCTAAGTAAACTAATGCAACAATGCATTGAAGTCTCACTTTGCCTTCCATGCATCACCTCAATTTCTAGGTCCAGGAATATTGGGTAAGCAACAAAATCTAAGCCAACCTTGAAAATTACTGGACTATTTTCACCCTTCCTAGCATCTATAGCTACCTGTCTGATGGACTGTACTGGACAGGACTAAAATATTGCCATCATCCGCTGTCAAAAAGAGTGTGTCTGTCTTTGGATAGTATTCAGATTTCTGTTGAATTTGATGAAAACCTAATTTTCATTATCATAGGCCAAGTCCTAGACCCAAGTTATCTATTAATAAAACCAAAACAAAAAAAAAACAAAAACAAAAACAAAAACAAAAAAAAAACCAAAAAAACAAAAAAAAAAAAAAACAAAAAAAAAAAAACCCACAAAACTCCCTGACACTGTGAATTACCATTTATTTCTTATTTAAGTTAATATTTATTTTTTATTTCATATAAACCAGGAAATAATTTTTAAATCAGGTAGAATATTACTGCATGCAACATGGTTGCATTCTGAAAATATCACTAGTCTCTTTGTAGACAATATTGCATGTAAATGGCATCTTTAAGACAAAAACCAGAGTACTTACTAACACCAAAGGGCTTTGCATGCCATTTTCCAATTGATTTTAGAAATACATAATTAGCATTCTAAATGCCAAGGAAAAAAAGAGATGCTTAAAACCAGATGATAATGCTAACACAAAACATGATACAGACTTCATTCATCAGCTGAATGAATATATCCCCAAATGATACTAGCCTTTAAAGAGAGGTATATTTAAATATCTATTAAACCCAAATGTTTTAAAAGCTGCACATATCCCATAGGGGGAATGTAACAATGTCCTTCTTTATTATCAGTTAATAGTCAACAGCTTCATGTTCCTCTATGTATCTCTATTATTTTCTGTTGTTAATCTCACCAGTCATCTTCTACTGCCTCTGACTGTCAATGTGCCTGATAGCTCTGCTCAAGGACCTTCTGCCATGATCATCTATACTACCCTAAAAAGCACACTGAGTGCCATGTGTCATGTGCTGACCCTGATATAATTTTTGTTTATGTACTGCTACAGAAATCTGCATTAATGAACTGGGGTGTTTCTGAAGTATTGTGTTTCAGAAGAGAGGATGGTAGAACAGTAGAGTTTTAGGAAAAGATTCACACCTACTGGGACTGCAAGTGATGGGTGTATATATATGGTGCTACAAAGGTGCCTGATAACCTTGTAAATTGTTTTCTCTTCTCAATGCCCCTCATATTTATTATTGGTTAAAAGGGCAAAGGTGAGGCAAAGTTTTGTCTTTTCTTCTGTGCATAGCAGTGTGCTTTTATTTCAAAGTGAGGAGCAATGCAGAATTACCATGCAGAGAAAACAAATCCCATTCTAAGCACAATGCTTCCTAGTCCGAGCACACTCTGGGGCAGTTTGTATTACAGTATCTGCAGTCAGGCCTGACTGAATTGAAGGTTGTGCCAAAACGTTATTATAGTTGTGCATATTTGTGTAGAAGAGAATCTTATGTTCTCAGAGAGGTCCTGTTTCAGACCATTGCTGTACATAACTAGTTTTTACTATGGCCATTTCCTCACAAGTCCTCTCCCTCGGAGCACGCACATCTTGTGTTGCTTACGCTTAAAGCCGGGAAGGAAGTCCCAAAAGACAAACTCATCTCTGCTGGTGAGCAAAGAAAATGTCTGTGGAGTTCCTGTTCCTTTCTGATAACTACAGAAGTCCTTTGAAAAATGAAAGAGGGCAAGAAGTGAGGAGAGTAAGGCAGTCTTTGCATGGTAACATGACTATCTCCTTGTTTGTCTTCTCCAAATGTGATGTTAAAGTTCTAATTCACTTTTGTTTCTATAAAGGACTTAAGACTAGTGCTTTTCCTAAGCCTATCTTGAAAACTTAAGAGATGCTGAAGCAAGGAGCTGGCCCTTGATAAGTGGATAAGTTTGACAGTAAATGCAGAACTTTCAGGTCATCTGCAATCATTCCTGACAGAGACTCATTTGAGCAGAGCAGGCAAAGATCTCACTCAGATTCATCTTAAGATGCTGTATCTGCATCTGTGTGTGGCAGAATAGGGTATATGAAAAGGATAGTTACAGCCATGGAAAGAATTACTTCAGGACAGGTTTAGTGCCTTCTCAGAGTGTTTGATTCAACAAGTCCAACTACTAAGCTTCAAGAAAATATTTTAGATTAAATATTTATGCCTGGGTGCTTAAAGTTAGACTAAATCTGTGTGTAAACTGAGGAGTCTCATAACACTAAACACTTTGGGACTGACCTACTTGGCTGTAAACAAAGCTTGGGAGGTCCTCAGCTTCTATAACCCACTCTCACCAGTCATTTTTGCAATCAGGAAACTCATCTTCAGGAGCATTAATATGGAACAGAATCTAACTTGAGACATGCAAGTCTGTGATCTTCAAATAAACTCAGAGGTCAAAGGCCTGTAGCTCCTGCTGACCTGTAATACCTGTGGATTTGTGATCATAGCCTCCTAGGCTTTTCTGATTTGAAAGTGTGGATATTGCTATCTACTGTTTTAATGGTGATGGTGCACACTTCTTTCTGTCTTCAGGCAAGCACAATGTAATTTCTTTGTTTCCCTAAGTAAATGCTATAAGTGGAACTACAGATATTTTCAATACCACTGGCATTTCCAGTGGCAGATTTTCAAATACTGCTGCCATTTCAAATTGATTCATTTCCAGCAACAGACTAATTGCCTTCCTTCAGCCAACACTCCAATAGTCTGTGCTGCAGAGATAATATGTAACAACATAGTTTCTAAAGAAGGAAAATATAAAAGGAAAAGTTTCCTTGAAGACAGGGATATAAATGATTGTGCTTCATCATATATCACATGACTGAACTTGGAATAACTTCGAAACTGTAGAACATTAGAAACATTGGGGAAAAAACCTCTTCCCAAACACATTAAAGAACTGGGTTTGGTTTTGTGTTCTTTTTTTGTTTTAAATTACATTTACTTGCATTCTATTTTGGTATCTTGCTTTGCCACATGCTCTCCTTGGAAGTTTAATGGCTGTCACCTAGCTTGACATCAGCAAAATGAGCTGAAGTTCACCCTTTTAAAATAGGACAGGCCAACGCTGAGGAATCATACGGGACTCACTTAAGCGGTGTCCATGTTGCCTGCTGCAGTGTATTGTAGACCACTGAGCTGCCTTTAAATAGGTAAACCTGATTTTCTGAAGCTTTTCTAGCAGAAGCACCCCAGAACTCTGCTCCAAGGAGTGGGGTATGTGTTACCTGCCGCTTACCTTTGGGCTGCTGCTGCTACTCCAGTCCCAGCTGCTCTACTGAAAGCTGGTTCAGACCCCTCTGCGCTATAAAGGCACATTCAGGGGCTTATGGGATGAATGCTGTTGTCAGACAAACTGTATACGAAAAACAGTCAAATGTCAAAAGTATGTGACAGAGTTGAAGAGGATCCAAACAGCCCAAAACCAAAAGAGAACATGGCACAAAAGACCTCACCCTTAGGGCGTGTTAATTACAAAATATGTGATGCTTATATGTTCCTGGCAAGGAAGGTTACACCGTATTTGTACAAACGTGCTAGTAAATAGGTCACAGGCAGTAAGGGAGCATGTTTGCACAAAGTGATGAAACCTGATTTCCAAACTGCCACTGTCCTTCATTTCAAACAATTAGCCTCTTGCACATAGAAAATCTTTAATAGTCACATAAAGATGGCACCTATATTTTGTCCTTCAGATCTGCTCCTCCATTTCACACATGCATTCATTTCTGCAGACAGCATTTTTCGTCAGAGCAGGCAAATACCAACTGTGTGCAAGAGCTGGCAAGCAAGAGATCTGTGCCACTAAACATGTGTACACTGAAGGCTTTCCTTATGTGTACTGTGTATCTGAGGATAGAGGTTCAGAGTTGAGGCTTCATCCCCTTTTAAAGTTCATTTTCACCCCTGTACTATTTACGTGCATGTAAAGTTTTTCATGTCTTTTAAGCACTTTTTCTCTTTTCTTTTTAATTTTCAGTCCTAATGCTCTTCCAGAAGAGCAGCCACATTCCAGCTCTCAGTGTGCCCCTCTCAACTGTCTCTCTAAGCCTCCTCCTTACCCCTAATCTTCATATGCAACATAAGAGAAAATGCAAACAGAGCGGAGTTCATGCAACAAAGGTTGGGGTTGTTCCCAGCGAGCGGGTGGACAATCCTGCCTTGTTGCTGCATTGGCAAGTCTGGATTCATGTCCCCTGCTCTGGCAACTGAGGAAAGGTTGAGAAGAAGAACACAAAGCACAGAGCCCAACCTATCAAGACGACTTTTTGTGGTTCCTCTGATTGTATTGAAACTTTGCTCTCAAAACTAAAATGTAGTGAAATTTAACATCTCAACAAAAATGTTCCTCCCAGCTGCTTGGCTTTACCTCTGAAATAATGAGAGGCTTAAGCCAATATTAAAAGAAGTATGTTACAAAAATCCTACCCTTACGTCCTCTAAGTTCAGAGATAGGAACTGGTTCAAATTTCCTTTTGTCATTAAGAGTGTGATATTTATTTCTTACTTTATTTGCACCGGAATTTAGTGTTTATAAAATACAGGGGGTTTTTTGTTGTTGTGCTTTTTTTTTTTTTTTTTTTGTGAGAGTTGTATTTAATTAATTTTATTTTGTAAAAACAATCAGAAATAGCTTAAGTGAAGAATGACTCTGTTAATATTAAGAAGAGGCTAGTTGCATTGGCCAGAATATGGCCAATTTTTATTGCACAAAATGTTGGAAATGAGTTGAATTGGAATGTTAACAATGACTGTATATTTTGCTGCTGCACTGATACTGTTTATGCACTTGTTTTCTTTTTTTAATTCCTATTTCACAAGCTTCTGGCTTTTGTTCTAGCTCTTCACTGAAAGATAATTATTAAGCCTAAGAAGGAGATGAAAGGATGATGTATTGAAAGGATTATGTATTGATTTGTTTCCAGTTTTTTGCTTGCATTGTAATTATATTTTTTCATTTCAGACAAGTAGATGAATTGGTGCTGGTTTTTGGGGTTACTTTCTATTTGGTATCTGAGAAAGAAAATCTAAAACAGGTAAAATGCTGTGTGCTAATTAAAAACATTCTTTCCTCCTGCTCCCATAATCAGGATACTAGCTCAAGGCCTTACTGTGAAAGGCGAGTATGAATAGTGAAGTCGTATACATTTTGTGTGAAGCATTCTGTGGTGGAAGAACTCATGCAGGTAGGGTTAATGGTGTGGATCAAAGTTAGTAGGACTTTACTGTAGTGCATTTTTTCCTTGCCAAAAATCAACAGACACAGAACCTTAGCTCATGTCAGATTCTGACAATTACTCAGGTGATCTACACTACACAGACTCTATTGCAACAATGCACAGTGTTCCTAATTAAAGATTCTTTCCTGTAAAAGCTGAGTAAGTCTGGGTTTTTTTCTTAAAAAGTAGTGAGTTTCGGAATAAAATCAAGGATAGAGGAATTTATTTTGCACAGTACCTGACAGCAAAGCAAGCGGCCAAGTAGGGGGTCATGGTTCAGCATTTATGGGCTTCCCATCTAGTCATCAGCTAGAAAAAAAACAGTCTGCAGTACTGCCTACCTGCCTACTTATTGGTAACGAGTAAACTCCTTGCTTTGTCAGGTGGCCTTAATTTATTTACAGAAGAAAGGCTTAGATATTTCCACATGTCTTTATTCCTCTTCTGCAGCATTCATATGACCTGCAAGCGGGAAATACAGTACAGCCTAAGGTACCGAGCAACGGGAGAGAAAAAGTTGCTGCAGGTGTGGCTGGAATAATTCTTTCACATTCTGCCTGAACCTGAGAAAATGAAGTCAGTCTTCTGTTAGTAACAGTGCTCACCAAATGTTACCATACACAAATCAGCAGAGGAAAGAATCGGAGACCACTCAGTGTGCCTAACAAATCATTATTACCATAGTACCAGTAACGAAGGTGCTGTAAATAGAAATAGTCTATGTCATCAACAGTGTATGTCGTGTAACCTTGGCAAAGCAGCTGAGCTATTGTAACAAAATAT
Source organism: Merops nubicus (assembly GCF_000691845.1). Taxonomy (NCBI): domain Eukaryota; kingdom Metazoa; phylum Chordata; class Aves; order Coraciiformes; family Meropidae; genus Merops; species Merops nubicus. Next base: position 14,846 of record NW_008622273.1, on the reverse strand, counting down.
TCAGAGTCAGAGGGGGAGAAAATAGGAACAAACTGATACCCAATTCTGATCAGAACAAACGGAAAACACTCAGCAGTGTTTCAACTTCGGTTTCCGTGCAGTTCACATGATTCTTCTCATATCCATTTACACTGCTATTGAGTATCATACTTAACCTCTGTGGTGTTGTGTCATAGAAAAGTCAAGTGAAACCTTGTTCAGATCTATCATAATGTCTGACACTGAGATTAGCTGCTATTTGGATTTTTATTTTTTAAAAAACAACATTTTGTCTGAGATAAATGCTGCCTTCCAAAAGCGTCTTGGAATTCCTGACCTTGTCAGACTGGTGTATGAATATTGTACAACAAAGACAGCTACTGTATATTGTTAAAAAAAAAAACAAAAACATTTCATTGCACTTTGAATACAATCACTGAAGTCTGCACTTGGAATAGTTTTCCCTATTTTCATATCCAAATCTAACACATTTGCCCTGAATTTAAATTAAATTAATCAGAAATTCAGTGAAATACATGTCCTTTCTATATACATATTAATTTATTGGGAAAAAATGTTGTATCAGGACAGTTGTTTAGAAACATATTTGTTTCCAGTTGTAATTTGCAGAGCAATTTTGGGAAAATGAAGCATTGTACTGGTATGTCCATGTGGATTTTGGGTTTCAAAACAGCATACAATGGTATAGAAATTGTGGCCCCATTTTATAGAAATAAATGGGTTTGTTAGATTTTTTATTCTCTTAAGCTTTAAATTCTTCATTTCAGAGTATTCAATTTACATTTTTTTATATGTAATAAAACTTAAGTGTTGGAAATGTAAGCGAACTAGAAACAAACCAACTTAAATGTACAAATGGCTGTAGTTATTGCATTGTAAGTGATAAAACCATGTAGGTCCCTGAGGCAACTTTTGTCAATTAACCAGTACAAAATAAAAAATATGTACCTTGAACTTGAGATGAGAAACTCTTCTTTATTACATAGTGATTGATGACATACAACTTTCTGAGAGATTTTGTAGCAAATATTTACATGTAGAAAAAACAGAAACAAAAGCCTGGATTTTTAAGGGTTGCAAAATATTCTATTTTGCCCATTTTAAATTAATTTATGATGTGTTGATATATATTCTGATTTTAAAGATTAAGAAAAAACAACAGATATATTTTGTAATGGTTGAGTATACTCAAGCTGCAATATGTCCTACACAGTAAAGAAGCAATTCAAATCCTGCTCTGACTTTTGTATCTGAAATGTAGCTTTTATTCTCTATGATGGCCTTGAAATTTATTTGGATTTGGAATAGCCTATTCAGTTCTGAGGCACTTTGTTTTGAGGTTTGTTGGGTTTTGTTTTGTTTTTTAATGTAGTGAAAATAATGAAAATGTAGACAAAATATTCCTTGTTCAGTGAAATCATCCACTTCTGAAAATCCAGTTTATAGGTAATCTAGGGGGGAAAAAAGGCAAGAAAAAAAATAGAAGAAACCAAATATAAGGGGAGAAAAAGATGAATAAATAAACTGTTAAATGTAACAGTATGGAAACTACATTATCTATCAGTCAGAAGATAAATGGAGGTTTTACAGAAAGAGGAAATATTACCATATTTCATGTTAATCATATAGAAGTTTCTGCTTTCTAGATGGACACAACAGTGATAATCTTTCTGATCTGATTGACAGGTTGGCATCTCTGTGCTTTCTCCATCCACATTTTTCACACTAAATTAATGTAATCGTAGCTATACAGTAGAGTTCATAGAATGGAACTGTATTTAACGCTGCAAGTTTTAATGCTAAGATGACTTCAGTTTATCTTTTATTTTAGAAAATTGTGAACTTGTTTTTGCCATTTGCCATATTTAAGTGAACAGAAAGGAGATTATTTTATGAAATATAACCTCACTTACGAAATATGACCTCACCTATGAAGGCTGCTCATGATAGTTACGTTAGAAATACTTAAGCTGTTTGTGAAATATGACCTCGTCCTTATCACGGTGGGAATGACACCCACGAGTCCGGGCCCTTATTTTGGGACCAACCTTATAGTTCAGCGTGCGATGCCAAAATCAGTCACCGTGCCACCAGTTCCACGATAGCTGGATTGGTCGTCATCATAAGGTATACATGACATCTGCTCTTCTGAGGTCTCTTCCTTTCTTTGGCAGAAGATGCACAACCACTGAGGTTACAGTAAATTTCTTTTGTACTTTGGAAATATTTGTTTGAGAATGTCAGGCACTGATATTTTACCTTTGAAGTATGATAATTGCGACAGTTACCTCTTTTCCAGTCATTACTTTTCTTCAGTTTTCCTTTGCTGTGTGTGCAGTGAGTCTGAAAGGGATATACAATATTCAGATTTTTTAGCCATTAGGAGAGGGTTTTTTTAGCATAATTAAGCATCCTGTGGAAGAGAAACAAAAAAGCAATTGCCTTTCGCCTTCTGGCACAAATGCATTTAAATATGCAATGTAAAATGCATGCATGAGATTCTTAACATTCTGTAGCTTTTCCATATCCATAACTAAGCTAGAAAATTCTTATTTCTTGTGTGATCTGCATATTCCTCTTGCTAGAAAGGCAAGAGGACTATCACAAAGAGTCTGTCTCTTTCACTTGGAGGTCCACGGATTAAATCCTTATTGGTTTTTAATCTGTTTCTTGTGGAGTTCTTGAAAATCCCCCTTGTGAAATCTAATGGCAACCAAGTGACAAACTGACAAAAGGTGAAGGAAAAATCCTGTATTCCATGACTGGAGTTAATTGTGCAGGCAGACTCTGGGTGATAGGGCCTTGTCTTTCAAAAATGTCTTTCTAAGAAGCTCTGTATTTGTTTTGATTATCATGATTTGCTGTAAAAGAAAGAGTGGAGAAGAGTGTATGTTTTCTTCTCAGCATTAGTAAACTGATTAAAAAATTTTTAGGGGTTATATGGTTATTGGTTTCAAGAGTAAATACAAGTGATTGATAAAAGTTTCAAGTTGACATGCTTGCTAGCTGTGTTGTTACTTTATCAGCTATGAAGAAGAAATAGAAAAAATAAGAGTAATCTAGCTTTTTTTTTTTTTTTTCCCCTGTTCACAGATATGGCTGTGTGCTATGCCAGTGGATAAATTAAGTCCATTTTATTAGTTACTGCCCTACTGATTTTCAGCCCTGTGGTTTGACTGTTAAAGGGTTAATTAACTTGATCCTTTGTAAACAATTGAAAAAAAATAAAAGAGAACTGATGTTTTGTGACTTTTGTAATCTATTGAATGTTTCCATTTGCATGATGTTCTGTATCTAAGGAACCATACAGATTGCTGTGTTCCTTTCAAAAGAGTTTTAACACTCGTGGACTTTGTGTCGACACAAATTTGTATACTGTATGTTTACTGCTGTAATAACTCAGCTACTCCTCTGTTGAATTGACATTATGTTGTCCTGCCTTCTTGGGGTTAAATGATGGAGTGTTTCTAGATGGTGAAGACTATAAAAGTATATATGTTCATTTGCTGAAGTCTGAATATTGGAAATTTCTTGTTGCTACTTTATGCTAAAAGCAAAAAAAAGTTTAAATAATTCTTGTTTCCAAAAATGCATCATTTGTTTTTAAAACTGAAGTAATTCCCATGTTAACTCTTCCTTGTCCTTGTAGACAATCCTAGATTAATACCTTGTGAGGGATTCATAAAGTCTGTGCTTGTACATGTGTAATATGATCATGCAGTCAAATGGTTGGGAAAAACACTCTAGTGCTGAAGAAAATAAAAGAAGCCAATATACTGATTCTTACATCTTTATGTTCCAATTAAAATTACAGTGTAATGCATAACTGTTCCAGTGAATAAACTGGCCATTTTTGTTCATTTAATGCCATGCTGTCTGGTCTACTTCTGTTTATGTGAGTTTGCAGTATGCTGGTTTGGCTTATACTTTTACATTTATTTAGTTCTTAAAGATCAATTCTTTTAAATTTAAAAGGTATCAGACAGGAAATGAAGAAGGGAGACAAACATTAAAGGAAAAGAGAATAAAAATTAAAGCAAAGATGCTTACTCTGTTTTCTGAGAATGAGGCAGATACTAAAATACTCATTCCCAGATTTGAGCAATCTCTGAAATGCTGCAACACCTGCATAAAGTCTTAGTACAAGAGTACTTCATCAGATGCATATCTCCACCCTCAGGGGATGTAGAAGCAAAGGAAGAGTTGGGTAAAACTGGCTTGAGAGTGCTGCACACCATACCTACTTTAAAAAGTAAGGAACATCTTTATCCTTTAAGAGCCTTGCTCAGACAGCAAGGGGATCAGATTCATCTCCCAGCAGCCAGTACCCCAGTGGTCCAGGAGCTCGGCCCTTGCAAGCAGGTGGCTGCTGCAGCTGCCTCAGTGAACCTTGCTGCTGGCAATGTCTCTGAGAGGTAGCAAATGTCCAGGTTTGGGAAATGGGGGCAGGAAGAGGGAAAGGCCTGGAGGAAGGATTATGCCTCCAAACCTGCTGTGATGTTTGACTCAGTGGCAACTATTGCACAGCTGGCTTTGTTTTTGGCTGACTGGTGAGGTTCTTTGGATAGTGACAGGATTCGTGCTTGGTGAAAGAAATGCAGTTTGAGAGCAGTTACTTGTCTAAGCTCTTCCCACTTCTTTCTTTTCTTCCTTATTCTCATCTAGCAGGGGGAGGTCTCCCACCTTATCTGTGTTTATTGCAGAAGTGCCTTTGGCAACAGCATTGCATGATCATTTTAGCAGAAATCTGACTGCTCAGGATAGAATTTTCTTACACTGGGTGTTCCTCCTCTTCAGTTTTAAATTTAAATAGTTCCTGAGAATAAAAAAAGGGGAGACCAGACTTCTCTCCCTCAGCATATTTATTTTGATAGCAGTTTCACAGAGGATTACCCCTTGTGTGAACGTTCTCACAGCAAAGTTGATTTCAGAAACTTCTAACTCCTATTACTCTGTATCCTCACTTCAGCTGTTTCTGTGCAGCTCTTTGAGAGGCAGTGATGCGAGTAAGGTCACTGAAATAGTCTGAATTAAGATGAAACCAAAACCAAACAAACAACAAAACCAAATCAAACATATATCTCTTGTTTCCAAAGAAAATGTCTGTGTAATATGTCCTTTTTTCTGGAGCAGGAGGTAATTTCTGATAAACGAACTATTGGTTTTCCTGTAGAAATATGCAAGATGATAATGGAAAAGTTCCTGAAGCAAAAGTGACTGTCATTGCAAGTCTTTGTTTCTGGGCACCTCCCTTGATAAATCCTGCAGTTATGCTTAGAGAAATGCAGAGCACTCCCAGTTATACCTAAAGGCAGCAGGAACCATAGTTTGATTCTGTTAACATGATAAAGCACTGATAGGACACTGGCAACTCAGGTTGAGCACAAGAAAATACCATATAATTTTGAACAATGTTGAACTCTAGATTTCATGAGACCAATAATAAGAACAGAGGTACTAACTGTGAAGAGGGTCATATCAAAGGGCCTGACGTCCATAGTTTCTAGAAGCCTGTGCATGACAAACATAAAAGAGAAGACTTCCTATATACAACAAAATACAGGGGGGAAATTGAGCTAATATATTATTTTTATCTACATCCTGGGAAAAAACAATATTTGGAATAAAGCCAGCTGCCATCTATTTCTGTATGCTAAAGGCACAAGCACAACTGATTTCCTCTCAATGGAAGCTTTGAGGATTGCCTGAATGAAAGAAGAAAGTTCTAACTTTGCACAAAAATATGGCTCGATACTATAGTTGACAACTCAGCAGAAATGTAATAACCCCAGTAAAAAATACTGCCCTTTGAGAGAATGATTCCACCCTGGCTAGAGTAGTATATTAGAAAACACACATTTTACTCGTTATTATTTATAAATTCTCTTATACTGGAGTTATCTAACTTCAGGAATGAAGGTGGCTGGTTCTAGAGAAAAAAAAAAATGCCTGTTTTAATTATTGTTATAATAATACATGATTTAGAAAATGTTGCTTGTGAGAAAGCTTCATATGAGGTGGGGAAAGAAGCCCTTTCATCTCCCTTGAGTGAGTTATCAGGAAGCTGTGGAAATAAATCATGAAACAGTTGTGTCCATTTAAATTAACTCATAGGATTCCCTACCTGTTGAAGGCTGTCATCTTTTTAAGTGATGTTTACCTCTCAAGGCAATTGATTTTTGCTATTTAAAGCTGTCATATTGGTTAAGATATTAAAACTGAGGCTGTTTACCCAGATTAGGAATATAATACAGAAAACTACACAAGTACAGAGCTCCCTTGAAGATCAAATTCCAAATGCAAAGTATGTGGACCAAATATTTTGTTCCACGTCACAGAGACGGGAAAGGCCTGGATCACAGGAGAAAAAGAGCTACTGTTGTTACAGAACACAGGTCTTCTTCTATCCCCCTATACAAAACAAAATGTCTTTGTGATATCTGTAAGAAACCTCTATTAAAGACAGGTGTCACAGATGGCTAAACACTTTTGAACAAATATCTCTTAAACACAGATGGTTCAATGCTGCTCCATCCAAGGTAGCTCTTTCTATAGTGATACAGCTTGTTAGCGCTCTAAAACAGAACAGCAGCTCTCCTTTGTGCCTATATGGATGCTACAAGCAGGCCCGAGAGCAGGAAAATTATTTTAGAATAAAGTGGAAGTTGACCCATGTCATTCACAGTTGGTTGGGAAACTTACTTTGTCCTGAATGAATGGACCTGCCATTCAGCTCATTTCTTTGAAGTTTTAAAGAGTTGGGCTGGCAGAAATGCCATGGACTTTAGTGGGCATATGTTGCCCACTAAATGTTGGGCATTCACTTATGTGGAGCAGATGACAGGACTGTGGGCATAACATGGAGTATCTTATGCAGTTTGAAGATGTGACTGTTGAGTGCTTTTGTGACAAGCTTGTGACTCAACTTCAGCCATGCAAAATGTAAAATTAGAATTTATATGAATGGACTGTATACAAATACCAGTAATCTCAAAGTTCTTCTGTTATTTAAAAAGAAAATGTCTCTGTGAAGCCAAAACTGCTTTCAAAGGTTTTTGTTATCTAAGCCAAATGCAAAGTAGCTCTTTTTATCCTCAAAGCATGCTATGCATATTAATTCATTCCCAAAATATCTTTGCAAAATGGATACTGTTATCTCTCACCTACAGGTAGAAAAATTGAGACTGTATGATGGAAAACATCAACACTCAACAAAGTTTCTTTACATGTCACCCTTCACCTCTCCATGTACATCCACTCTGCACACACTGGAATACCAAAGTGGTTTTAGAGGCAGAAGCCAGGTGCTCTTACCAAGGGGAGTTGTTTAGTCCATGTGGTACATATACTGCTCCAGAATTTGCATTGCTCGAGGTCTTGAGTTGGTTCAAGACTCCTTCTCTATTTCCGCAGTGCTTGGTATTAATAGGATAACTCTATAAATAGCTGAGGTTTAACATCCTCTTTCTGGTTTTAATTTCCTTAGATCTGTCTTCTGACTGTCTGCCAGGCCTGTAAATCAAAAAGGCAATTTGACTCACTAGGCCTGTGATGAAAACATTGGCTAAACATGGGAAAACTTTTCTTCCCTCAAAAATGTTAGCTCAGTAAAATATAGTAATGTTCTTTTTCTGGTAGAGAACTTGAATTTCCTTTAAAGTGACTAGATCCCTTTAAAGTCTGTGTTCAAAATCATTAATATAAATCTGCGACAGAGCCCAAATTGAAATTCTGGGATTTCTGAAGTTTCAGATCCCTTGTCTATGCAATTATGCTTAGTGCTATTTATGCTTGAATATAAAAGCATGGCACATTTCAGTATGGTAAAGTTACAGCCATTTGCAGCACATAAAGCCTCAGATGTATAAAAAGCTTGCTTGAAGTACCCCAGATTAGACAATGTTAGATCTCCGGAGGTAAAAATGTATTTTAAAAATTATAAATATGAATGGAATGCTATTTTTGAGATTCAGGATACAAAAGCGAGTTTAAGTGGAACAGGAGCAGCATTTATATCCTTTTCACAGCCTTTGCTCCAAATAACCACATTTCAGCCCAGAAAGATCCAAGGGAGTCTGTGGAATGCAGAACAGAATGAAGGAAAACAAGGGTGGATGAAGCTAACTTAGAGGAGTCTGCAAATGCAGCAACAGCTTTGAAGTCTCTCTGTTTTAAGTCACTATAAATTATTAAGAAGCATGCTGAAACTTCTGTGCATGTACCATATGCCTCATTAGAAGCAATCTGAAGTACGTGACAGCTCGGTTTATAGAATAAGGAAAAGAAACAAAGTAAGAAGAGTATTGTAATATTGAAACTGGTATATTCTCTTCCAGAGCTGGAAGTAATAATTAAGCCTTTCTTTTCATAGAATCATAGAATCAACGAATCATAGGGGTTGGAAGGGACCTCGAAAGATCATCTAGTCCAACTCCCCTGCCAGAGCAGGATCACCTAGAGTACATCACACAGGAAGGCGTCCTGGCAGGTTTTAAATTACTCCAGTGAAGGAGACTCCACAACCTCTCTGGGCAGCCTGTTCCAGTGCTCCGTCACCCTCACAGTAAAAAAATTTTTCCTGATATTCACCTTGAACCTCCTATGCTCCAATTTGCACCCATTACCCCTTGTCCTATCACAGGTCAACACTGAAAAAAAGCTTAATTCCATCTTCCTGACACTCACCCTTTACATATTTGTAAACATTGATGAGGTCACCCCTCAGTCTCCTTTTCTCCAGGCTAAAGAGACCCAGCTCCCTCAGCCTTTCCTCATAAGGGAGATGCTCCACTCCCTTAATCATCTTTGTAGCCCTACGCTGGACTCTCTCCAGCAGCTCCCTGTCCTTCCTGAACTGAGGGGGCCCAGAACTGGACACAATATTCCAGATGCAGTCTCACCAATGCAGAATAGAGGGGGAGGAGAACCTCTCTTGACCGACTAACCACACCCTTTCTAATGCACCTCAGGATGCCATTGGCCTTCTTGGCTACTAGGGCACATTGCTGGCTCATGGTCATCCTGCTGTCTACCAGGACGTGCTTCATCAGCCAGTTGCTCTCCAGGTGTTGATTTGTTAAGGCAAGAGCCAAAACATTGTCCTTTACAGTTTAGGTAAGCATTCATACAGAGACAAGGGTAAACATTTAATGTATACAGCACCTTAGCAGTACATGGCTCTTTAAACAACGTATGATCCATATGTCATAGCACCAAAGAAAGCGAGAGGAGCTCAGGTTATGCATGGGGAGTAAATGCAAACGATGGCAAAGAGCATTTCATTTCATGGTCACATTTCCAGGAAGACGGAGCCCCTGCTCCCACCTTCAGCCCTTCCCAGAGCTTGTGAACCCCACGTAGCGAACACACCAGAAGAAAAGCTTGACAGCTTTGGAAGGTTATTTTCCCCTGCAGTTAATCCAAATCAAAGCTGAAGCACTGTTGCTTATGGTATCTAAATGTCTGACATTAATTGCACAGTGGGTAACATATTTCATTAACCTGTGGTGGCAATAATGAAGAATATTCTGACTTCTAAAAGCAATCAGTATTTTTTAAATTAATGCCATTCTGCAAGACTTATCTAACAAAACTGATTAAATGGCAATTACTCCCTCTAAGCAGTGATCCTTCAGTAAAACTAAGGGATATGTGTGATAGATAGCTTTGTCTCGACATGATTTCAATAAGTTCCAAAAATTTGCTTGCAGTAGATAAAATGCTCCTGTACAGCAAAAAGGGGGTAAGAAAAAATTAATGTT
>NW_008622273.1:0-5054 GCF_000691845.1 Merops nubicus | reverse complement strand
GGAATGTTTCTTCCTTTGATTATCATAGTGCTGTTCCTGTGAAGCTACATGTTAGCATTCATCTGGTGGTCTTCTGTGTGGTGGAGAAAGAAATCCTGGGTGTAGGGAGTATAAATAGGATTCTTTGTTTACAGTAGCTGCAAGCAGACAAAACCTGCTGCTGGACAATCTCTCAAATTATCTTTGATAGGGCCCAAAATGTCAACAGGGGGAAACATTAAACACAACAATGTTCCTTCTTATATAGTCAAGCAAGACGAAATAGAGATGTGTGTTAGAAACATTATTGTCTGGGTGAAAAGAAAATGCAATGGGTTTTCTTCAGAGGGCTGCCTACATGTCCTTTTTTGTTCCAGTGGTTAATTAATTCCAGTAATTAATACTAAGGATTTGTCTAACCCTCTCTGGACTGCTTGTTACGGGTTACTTCTGATGTTTGACTCATCATTCATGTTGTCCACCCTGCACCTCCTTCTCATGGGGAAAACAAGCCATACTTAAGTTATGGTGAAGTCCTAGACTTGTTGTTGGGGAGTAAGAAATAGGAGAGATGGGTGCGTTTTTTGATGTAAGCCAGCATAATCCTGTAAATTGAGGGTCCCCACACTGTTCGGACACACACTGGGTGCTGCACAGGGAACAAGCATCATTCTTGAGTCACTCTCATCTTTGTAAGCTGCCCCCCAGGCTAAGAAGACAGCCCGCAGCCTCAGGCTGAAAGTCACGTTATGTCTTTGAACGCTGGATCCTGTGTTTGCCTGCGGATTTAACTGAGGTTGAGTGTCTGCTGCCTGTTGGGTTGCTTACTCTGCGTATCTCTGTTGCACACACTGCAGTTCCTTTGTGCCTTGTAACTGCTGCAACTGTTGGCAGAGACTTTTCATCTGCAAAGAGCAAGAGGGCCTGAGATGAGTGATAGTCTTCCCTAATTAGTATCCTACTCTATCTTTTGCTGGATCAGTTCTTGTTCTTCATTATCATCCCTGCTGGCAGAACTGGTTTGTGGGTTATACCGTATGAAGTTCACAGAAGATTCAAAAGGTATGGTGAGCTGTACTCTAACTAAGGCAGGAGTTGGCTTGGTTACCTATGTATTTAAGTATGGATTTTCTATTTTATAAGTTGCATTTTAATTTCAATTTTTATCTGGAGATTCATGTCTAACAGAGAATGGCATTTTTCTGTCAGACCTCACAGAAAGTACTCTCCAAGTCAGTTCTAAGTAAGCTATTCTAAATAAACTAGTGTTTGTAATGTTTAGAGATATTGTACATGTGTTTTTGTTAGGTACTGAGTTCATACATCTTCTTTCCCAGGTTCCTGTAGATTAATACTCTAAAAATATGTTAATACACAGGTTTACTATGGGGTACAGCACAAGGTAGTACTTGGAGAAATCAAAGCTAGAGGACATAAATTGAATCCAAGAACAGCTCTGTTGTGCAACTAAGTGGAAAATAAAGTCAAGATTCAGCAGAAATAAAGAAACTTGACCAGAAGCAACAACAGAAACTCTCTCACTTGAGAAGGCAGTCAGATTCAAGTCCTCTGAAGGCTGTTTCTATTAGAAGAGAAAGTTAACACAAAGAGGCTTACTGCAATGGTTTACAAAGTGAAGCATTTGTTTTCTAACAAAGTAAAAAAAAAGATTTCCTATACCTTTCTGCTTCCCTAAATGCTTTGGGGCTCTATCAGCATGAGTTCTTGCAAGCCTTTCACACTCCAGAAGCTCCTCTTTCAACTTTTTCTTGAGGCTAAACCTTGTCAGCTGTCCTTAATTTCCTTCTACACCCCTGTGTGCTCCTGTAGTTTTCCTGTTGTCCTTCCCATGTTCAACTAGGTGTAATTAAATCAAGTCTTCACCATGGCATTCCCATCACCCCCACAGAAAGCTCTGGAGTCAGATGGCCCAGCTATTGCCCACACAGGAGCAGGTTAGCTGTGGCTTACCTGGTTTCTTCAGTTACCATACAACAGAGGGGTACATAACTCTTCCTGCACTTCACCTGGGATGGGAGGCCTGGTGCAAGGCTTCTATTTCAACAGTGTCATTTTTCTGACCTTCATATATTTTAAACAGTTTTAGTAGAACTGGTCTGTGTTTAAGGTTATCTTCCTGTTCTCAGATCCCTTCTCTAGTTATTACACTGAATTTTTAATCATTTAGGGAGAGTTTTTCCAAAGTGGTATCTAACTCAGATAGACTTTTTATACCTATAAAAATGTTTTCCCTCTTGCTGACATTGCCAAAAGACTCTTTGTCTCTTCCAGGAGGTGGAAAACTAGAGAGGTCGAGAGCAGTGCATAAAAAAGGAGGAAGGGCATGCCAGAAGGGGCAGCCGGTTGCTAGCCTGTTAAAGCAGGTAGAACAGACACATTGCTGGTGTACAGCAGCTCAGAGCCAGCTTGAACCAGCTGCTCCAGGTCTGTGCCATAACCATCTAAAAAGGAGAGAGACAAGTAGCTACTCTGAGAAGCCTGTACTGTGCTGCAGTGTACAAATGCTCTGCAATTACCTTGAATTTACTGACTCCGAATTTCTTCTGTCACAGGCTGTCACCTCATTGCTTTAAATACATCAGTGTGCTTCAGGAGGCTTTTCTCAAGAGAATGAGCTTTTGCGACCAATCTCTGATACCACCGAGTTGTTATGCTTCTCTTGAGGTGACCTTTGTTTTCCAGAGTGCCATTGTAATAAGTTACAGCTCACTGATAACATCACAGAAAAATTAACATGGTTCCTACCATTTAATTGGAATTTGTGGGCTGTGTACATTTGCCCTAGCTTCCTTAGATGTTTTTCTTTCAGGAGCAGAGCTCCATGTTAAAAGAGTCAAGTACAAAGTTCAATAGTGAGTGATAATTATGCCTGGCTAAAGATTGGCAATTGAGCAATTGGCTAATACTTGGACTAATCTCAGTCTTGGATTTTCAATTTTACTTTCATTCCCATGAACTAACATTTTGTATTTTACTATTGTGTTGACATCTTGGATGGCTTTGAGCAAATCACTTCATCCTGTAACACCTCATTTCCTTGCCTTGTCAAGAGAGGCTGATAATGCTTCCTTGGTGAAGTGCTTTGAGAATTATTAATGAGACGTTCTCTGCCTGTTTTGCTTTCTCCTTGTTTAAATCAGTAATAATGAAGATTACTCAGTACTGGAATTACTCTGACTCCAGGGGAAGCTGTGAATGCACATCTGTGTTCTCAAAGATTTTTATGCGAATGAGTTAATGATTGATCCTTGGTACACACGCATGAACTACACGTAGCTAAAGTTTACAAGGATCTGTAGCTCATTGCAATAAAGTCAGCAGCCACTTGTGCTCTTCATAAATGTATTCATCTCCATATACTCAGCCCAGGTTAGGTGACTGAAGTCAGGAAATAAATCAGTCTTTTATCTCTGAGTCACTGCTTTTTTGTAGGTCTGAAGAAGAAACCCCAATGTTTGGAATTGCAACTACACAAAATCCAGGAGGTGATCTGAGCACCTCATTTTATTGGGAAACAAAAGGGGAGGCACTAAGTGACCCTCTTCTGAAAGAGAATGATTTCACAGAGACCAACAGAGTGAGATCCTTGGCATGTGTTGGCAGATGTCCCAGCTGCACCAGTTCCCTCACCATGCTCACTGTTGGCCTGCTCTCTAACACTGAAAGCAGAAGACCCACTCATTTGACTTCCACCTCATGATCCTTTGCTGATGCATGTATGGTATGGTTGGGATCACCATGGCCTGTCTCTGCTACTGTGCCTCTCATGGGTCAGATGCAGCTGGTGCTTCACATAGGTGGTCCCCTGACATCAGGAGCAGGTATGTGACCATCGGACCGCATGTGCCACAAAAGCAAGCCCTGAAAGGACTTAGCAGGAGCCTCACACTGTAGCACAGGGCTCTGGAAGGAAGTGATATCCCATCGTGTGGCTCCCTGTGCAGATGTGTCCATGTTGCAAGCATGACTGTGGGTGCTGACAAAAGGTATCCTCACCCCTCGGGAGACAAGGAGGTCCCAAAGTCAGGAGCTTGCCTGAGCAGTCCACAACATCTTATTACTGAAAGGGTAAGAACCTAAGACTGGCTGTGTCAAATGAAAGGTCTTTCTTGCCTGCTTCCAGTCTCTGGTAGTGGCCAAAAAGAGATGTGAGAGCTGGGCAAGTGCAGAGAGCTACTTCTGCAGAATATTGTTCCAAGCCCCAGCAGTTCATGGGCTTTGTGGCAAATAAAGGCTGCCTTGGACCAATGTCAAAGTGACAATATACCTGAAGAACATCTGACTGCTCTCCTTTTTTGAGAAAATTCTCCAAGTATGGCTGATAGCAAATAAGGCAGCATGTTACAATACAGGAGGCCATCTTTTAAAGAAGCCCTGAAAACATGGGGTTTCCAAGGCCCAGGAAATTCCTGTGTAGTATGAGCATCACTTTGCAACTGGTTTGACTCTAACTGCACTACATCAAGTTCTGTTGAAAGACTCAAAAGCTCTCATCCCACCTACCACAGACAGCTGTTACCCACTCTCATGGTGGCATAGGTGAAAATGTTCTGCCTCTAAACATCACGTCTTAGTTAGGCAGGTAAATAGGTGCTTTCAGACACTGTTGATATATAAATGAACCTAATCCCAGGTCTCACTGCATTGTAGTGTTCTGATTGCCTTTCTCAGTTAAAATTCAGAGAGAAGCAACATCTTTGGCCTGAATAAACCATTTTAGCTGGAATTACTATCGATGCAACTGTTGCAGCTCCATCCCTGGCATCAGAGCTCATTTTAAGTGCTAAGACTCAGACGCCCATGAGAATTGCCTCCTTGGAAGAGAGGGACTGCATTACAGCCAACTTCTTTTACGTGCACCGATAAATCTTAGAGGAATGGGGCCTCCCTCCCCTTTCAGAGAAGGCATTTCAAGGTGAGCGGCGAGAGCAGGCTGCGCAGGACCACGGTGGGGCTGTGGGTGAGGGGACAGCCACGGGCTCAGGGGGCTCGGCGCCGGCCGGGGCAAGCAGAGCAGGTGCGGCACCCAACAGCACCCACTTCCCTGCGCGGGC
>NW_008622272.1:28796-41049 GCF_000691845.1 Merops nubicus | reverse complement strand
GCTGCCCCTCCTCCCCTCTGTAGGAGCATGACACAATCAATATTATTCCTCTAGTATGAACTAAGATTAAAGGTATAAATTCAATTTTAAAAGTGATAAGGCTCTTACTGACAACAGTGGAGGTTTGGGAGAAAGCTTTTATGGCTTGTATGAACTGTTATGTAAGTAATTTACCAGGCAAATTTGGAAATTTGCCTTTTCTGTGGTTTTAGCCAAACCCTAATGGCAATAAAAGTCTGTTTTATTCTTAAGTTGCATTAGTATTTGGAAACTGAAAGGTAGGTGACATGTAAATGACATGAATTCAGTGTATGACTTTCTTGGGTGGCTGGAATAGAACAAACAGGTCAAGTAGGAAAAATGGTAGGTATAGAATATGTATTTGGTATAGAATGAACCTGAATTTTTGTATTTACAATATGGATACTGTGGTGGATTTTTAAAGGTCTTTGTCATTTATGTTTATCAGTATCAACCAACTGATGAAAAATATATGAATGCATTTGGACTTCTGCGGGTATAGTCCAGGTTTTACTCCTTAGTTGAATTGTTAGAAGTATGTCATGAATTCCACATGGAAAACAGATTTTCAGTCACGAAAACATGACTGAAAAGTTACAGTCATGAAACGCTTTAAAAATTGACTCAAGAAAAAAAATTGCATCTGCTTTTAAAGAACTAGCTAGGACAAATTCTGAATCCTCTTTTAATTTCCATCCATTTAATTCTCCATAGCTTTCTATTTTATGTTGTTATGATGAAACAGAAAACTATGAAAACAAAGACAATGAGAAGAAATATGACTTTGTAAAGAATACTTCAGCAAGGAATACTCCACACAGATATTGCTGGCAGTGTCCAATGATGCGATAAACTAGTCTTAATGCATTCAAATATAACCCATTTAAATTCTTCTGTAGAACTGTTCCATGACAGGTAATATTAATTTCATTGGACTCAAATGATCTACGGAGGAATGGCATTTCTGTTATCTCTGACACTTTATTATTTCTCTATACACCGCTAATTGTTTACATATCTTACAAATATATCCCTAGAGAGCATTTAAACATTTATAGCTTGTTTAATTCACAAAGAAATTATGCTTTAAATATACTTTTTTTTCCCTGCAGAGTCTAGCACTACCATGGCTTAAACTTACCATTTAGTTCCCAGTAGATATAAATGCAAAAAAAAAAACCCAAAACCTATTTTCTAGAAGTTGTATACAATATTGCAATGGATGCTGAACTCCCAAGGTTAAGAGAAACTGAACAAACAAAAAAACCCATTCTAAACTGAATACATCTAATGGAATGATAATAACATTCAGATTTTTTCTAGATAACATGGATTCTAAAACTGTACTAAAATATTTAATTTGTGGTTTAGTAAAAGATTTTTCATCTGTATCATAATGATGCACATACCTTACAGTTGTTTTTCATACTAACCTTATGTAGTTTTCACAGTGTAATGAGAGTTTATGATATTCATCGATGTTCCAGGGGAAATACAAATGCCTCTAAAAAACCTTTTCATATTACTTCAAAAAGGACACCAAAATAAAACTAGACTTACTTTCCTAGGACCTTCAGAAAGATGACAGCTGAGGCTTATAAATGGATTTTTTTTTTCCTAGATGGTATTTTTACAGGGAAATGTCAAGAATATTGGGAAGATCCAACAAAGAATTTGAGGAGTCTACCCATTTGAAATTAAAAAAAAAAGAAAAAAAAAAAAAAAAGGGAAATATTTCTCATGATTTTAACTCACAGTGGAGTTAACATTTTGCCTTTTCTTCTGTTTTTCTTTTCAGCTGTTAGCTGTTCACTAAGACCTGGGCCTGAAACAGGTTGAGGGAAAATGTTAGTTCGTTGCTGTTCTGAGAGATAGCCCACTGATTTATGGATATAAGCTGTGAAAGTTGACTTTTGAACATGAGAGTAAGACAGCACATATCTATTTTCTTCTGAGGTCCTGTGTGCAATCGAAAGGAATTGTAATTATAGTCATGCCAATAGAATTACAGTAACAAACCACTATGCTGGAGACATAGCTCACCTTGGAAACACAGTTCTTTTGTGGATCGAGATAACAGCAGTTTCTTGGATAAACAGTATTATAAACACAAGAAGAATATTTTGCTAATATGACCGTATCAGTTCAAGTGCTTTTTCCAATGTGACTATATCAGCAAGTGTTAACAGAAAAAACGATACTGAGATATATTAGAAAATTTCTGATACAGATCAAGCCTGATGTGACATATTTTATTTTAGACCTTGCTACAAAAGAAAATTATTTCTTTTTAATTGAGGAGAATTTGAGGTATCCAAAGAATCTCACACTGTAACCTGGGAGGTAACTCACACGTAAAAAACCATGGCTGTGCTATTTCATTCACATGGGTTCCCTAATTTTTATCAGGTCTACTGGTAAAAAGTTGGTTTTTACTTTTATTTTGTTGGCTTGATTTCATCTACCTTAACATATTTAATCATAAAAAAGGCAAATGTGATAAATGTTCCCGTAATAAAAGAAGCCTTAATCTTTTTTGTTGGGTTTTTTGTTTCTCTGTTTGTTTGGTTTGTTTCATTTTTTAACGTTGAGTAGGATGTCTATAAGTATAAGTGAATATTGCTTTACAACATCATTTTTCTTTCTTTTTCATAAGGTAGTATGTTCATTTTTTTATTAGTGTTATATTCATTTGGTATTTTCTTAAAAGAAGACAAGAATGTTTAGATTACAAGTACTAACAGAAATAAATAAAAATGAACCATGTGCCCAGTGGTTTATTGCTAATCTCTTATAAAATAAATGGTTTTATTTAAGAAAACAAACAAAATAATTAATTATATTTTAAATTATAAATATACTACATGATGTGACCTGAAGGAGATTTTGCAATCCCAGAAAGAACTATTTCAGAATCATTTGTTGATGCAGGAAGCCTGATACACAATCAATCTGACATAGGCAGGTACATGAGTACATGAAAACATTATTTGTCTTTCCTAAAATTCTACATCACTGAGACTTGTAGATGTGAGATTTTCTATGAAAGTTATACAAAGGAACATTAAATTAATAAAGTGGAAATGTAATTCCAATTAACAGAATTATCTCCTTTATAACATTTAGATTTTGAAACAACTTGCTTCAAGATTAGTAATCTAGCAAAATTCAGAAAAAATTACAAACTTATGTAAACAATAAGAATATCTATCCCAAATACATAATGCTAAAATAAAGTTGAGAAAAGCCTGCATTATTAATATAAATCAATCTGTTTCAACTTTATCCTTAAACTGAGAAAAAAAAACCCCAAACATTATATTGTAAGGAATCTTCTCCATTCCATCAAAATTGTATTAGCAAGACATTTGAGAAGAAAGGTTCAAGGAAGAGAATAAAATTCTAGTATATAAGATTCAGCTATAAAGTACCCCTGAAACACACCACAAAATTCAGTTGGAGATTGTGGTTAACAGCTAAGAAGTGCTGTGTGACTGAGGCAGTAATGTGATTACTGATAAAAGTGACTTTGATGTGAAAGGAGCCCTAAAAGGGATACTGCATAAATTTTCAAATTCTCAAGTCTGTCCATGTTTGCATTTGAAACATCATTTTCAAGCTTACAATTGTATTTGAATGTTTCCCATTCCAGGCTTTAAGTTTTCATATCGAGGTAAAAGCATATTCAGTATATTCAGTAGCATCTGAAATTATATTGCTGGCAGAAAACATTTCAATGAAAGAAAAATGAACTATATGTCAAAATAGATTATTATGCCATGGAAACCAAGAGAAAATCTACAAGTTCTGACTGGGCCACATCTAGTGGTGCCTAACCACAAAATCAATGCAGAAGTAGCAGGGCCAAACATGTGGAAGAAAATAAATATTTGACCTTGTCCCAAGATGCATGACTGAAACACAAGGGCAAACTAAATCCAGTAATGACCAATTACATGACTAGGACAAAAAGAATAATGTTAGCCTTCTCTCTGGCAAATGTCATAAGACAGCCCAAACACGTTCATTTTCAGTGCTGCAGGAAGGTCTAATCTGTAATTAAAGCTTTACGAAAATTAGATCTGCCTATACAGGATAATGTGGGGCTTGAAAGCCTTGACAAAATAACGCAAGGTCAAAGTAAGAGAGACTAGTGGTTCTATTAACACAACAAAAGAGCAAATATCAAAGCAATCTCTGGAACAATTGCTGCAACTAAGTTGCTACATGTCAGAAATGAACAGCCATGCAAAGCAGGGAAAAAGAGAGGAGCTTTGTGCAGAAGAGAAAACCTAAAATTTCCCTATCACACTGCTGATCAGCAGTGTAGCTGATACATGCTCAGCAACTGAATGGAATTCACTCCTGAAAAGAAATTTTCTATTAGCGCTGAATGCATGATGTAGAAGGGGAAAAAAAAAAAATACTTCAAAGGCAAATGCCTTTCCACGGACCAAATCCATATCTGCCTGTGTATGATACTGACGAAAACTAAATGGAAATGGGGTGATTTGATATGCCACTGTTAGGATTAGTTCTGATGGCAGCACTGTGCTGTCCTGTAACATTAACCGTTGCAGCGTAATCCAGCTTACATGCAGTCTGCAGGGGTCTTTCCTTTCACTGAGATGGGAAATGAATTGCCTTCTTAATAAAAAAAGAAGGGTGGGGGGAGATGACAAACTAAATACTGGAAGGCATTTGTTATCTCTGCTTTCAGCCCAGCCCAGTGTATAGAACAGTTGCGTTATCCCTTTATCAGTCTGAGATGGAAATTGTGACTTAGTGGGTCACACACCATCTCTCCATCTCCTGGCCTCTCCAAAGAGAACAAACCTCAGTCTGCACTCAAACCACTATATCCCTTCTGCTATATTTTATGTCAGAAAGTATGCTAAAGATGGAAAGAGATAAAGTCCTCACTCTTGGACTCCCTGGTCACCAGGGTGAAGAAGTATAACCCTGTAGAGCATCCTCTCTGCTAAATACAGTAGGCTGTGGCATACCATGACAGAAGGGCATCAGCACACCTCCCTAAAGGCTCAGTAAGCCACAACCTGACCCTTAATCTTATTCTTTTCTCTGTATGCATGTGATAGAGAAATAGCTCTAATGAAAATATGACAGAAGCAAATCAATAGCAGTAGAGGCAGTGACTGCCTTCTTAACCAACATGTGGTTCAGGTTCTTTTAGGAAAATAATGCCTCACAGTAGCAGCCTGTCATTATTTTATGCCATTTTTTTCCTGCTGGCTCTCCCAAAACATCTCGTTTTCCTACCAAAAACCAGTGGCTGCTGACTTCCCCACTTTCAATATCCATTGAGAAGGATTCATCTTGGCTAAGCTTGGCCCCATACAGAACAGCCCTCTAGCTCAACGTAATCATGTAAGCATTCTTCTTGGAAATCATTGCCTGTATTGGACATTTATTTTGGGATGTGCTAATCAACTTATTGAAGAACCAAATGTGTATGTTGTTGGTACAAATCATTCTCCTTATGTTTTTGTGTCCTTCATGAAAATCCTACTTATAAGATGCTGCCTTGATAAATGCCTTTTTTTTTTTTTTTTTTTTTTCTGAGGCTTGGCATGTTTTCATTATAATGAATTCATGTTAATTGACCACTCAAAGACTGGGTCTATACTTCAGTCACAGACTTACACATCTCAGCTATTTTTAAAATAGCTGTTTTGGTACAGTAGCAGTTTAATCAAGACAGTACGGAGCTTAGTGCAAGCTAAGCATTTCTCCTCTGTACAGACTGTTGCTGTTCTCGCAGCAATATAACATCTAGAAGCTGCCCTTAAAGGTATGTTACTGTAATTGGAAATCAGAGCTTTGTAAGGACATAGTAAGAATGATGCAAAATTAAAAATGTAAAAAGAAAAAAGCTTCTAAAGCGATGCATAAGCTCAGGATGCCACTACATCTCATAAAATAACAATAGCAGGATACCTTTCATGGAAAGCTGTTAGGAATCCCCATTTATACCTAGTACTTTGTACTAACAATCTTAATGATAGTATAGGAACATACACTTATAGACAATAGGAGCAAAAAAGATGTCTAGAGGCTTTCTAAACCATTCCCCCAGTTTTAACACCTATCAGTATTTTGGAATGACAATATTCAAGTCCTCAAGGAGCTTTCTAGTGGTCCTTTCTCTTTTCTGGAAGCGATGATGTTCAGCACAGGACCTGTTTTTTGCAGTCTAGAAACAAAAAAAAAGGAAAAAATAAGCATTGTAAAATTCCATGAAAGTTGTCATTTTTCAAAACATTTGTCCAGAGTAAACACAATGGATATAACATTTGAATGTTTTTAAAATACTTGAGACACAAATTCTTCAACACATTGCAGTTTTATAAAATAGCCAAGACACTAATTCAGATTAAAATCAGTTTGTTGTCGTCCAGGTCAAACTTCGCCTAGCTTCATTTAGGCAAGACGTTGACCCATCTTTCCATTTATTAAATAAAAATGAAGCTTTCATACTCACTGTATTTTACTGGAGACTGGTGTATCCATTTACTCAAAGTAAAGCTTTCTCCACAATTATGCCAAGTGGTGAACTCCAAAGTATATATTAATTGGTACTAGAGTTCAAAGCACTTTAATCAACTTTTGAAAGGCAGGTGTTATTGCCTCCGTATCTGGAAGTGCTGGAAGTGTGATTTTGTTCTGAAGAGCCTTCTGATGTCCTTTTAAAGAAAATGGTCATTTCACAAAGACAGTCTTTAGACATTTGCTACCCTGTATTTTTTTTTTCCTTTAATTTGAATAAAGTTTATTAAAAAAAGATTGGAATGAGTGATCACACTTTCCATGGCCATTCATTTGCCTGCAGCACCACTTTTTACAATATTCATAATGCAGAAAATGTGATTAGAATAATTTACTGTTCTTCATGAATAATAAATTATAGAATATTTTCTTATTCACACATCTCTTACAGAATAAGCTTGTTTGGATATATTGCCTGTCATGTTGTTAAGAAGCTGTTACAACTTTTATGGGTTAAAAGTAAGGATTACCTGAGTTTGCCTCAGTACATTTAATCACATTTAGTAAGTACAAGTTTAGTTTAGTATGTAGCTGTGTTTAGTGGATGATTACTTAGTACATTTTTTGTTAGTTTGGATCTGAACCCTGCTGGATTCCTGGTAATAGTTCCATTGCCTTCTTGGAGAATCTGATATACATTTTGTCTAAAATCCCTTAGGTCTTCCATTAATTTTCTTTTTTGTTTGCTAATATTTAGTCATGTGTAAAACATTTTACAGCAAAAGGATATTTTCTCCTAACACTTAAGTCCAAGTTGAAGGACCAAAGTTCCTAAAAACCATTAAGAACCCAGGTACTGTTGAAGTTGCATCTTCTACCAGAAAGCCATTCTCTGATGATTGTGAGTGAACAGACCTTGTGAAATTATTTATCATTCTTCTCCAGAGGGACAGCCTCTTCCTCCTCTTCCACTGTGTGGTTTCACCAATCCTGTGCTAGTTTCTGTTCCACTCCAACTGCCAAAACTCCAGTACAACTCCCTCATAATGACTTCTTCATTGGCACAGCAATTACTGAAGTAAAAAGAGCTTCCTCTAGCAGTGGAGTGAAAGAATTGATACTGGATAAGAATCAGAACTACATTTCTTCTTTCTTACTGTTTCTTTTAGTGGAAGACTGAAAGCCTTCAAGCTGCTTCTCTAGGAAGCTCTTAAGAGTAGGACAAAGAACTTGTTAAAGATTTTTAACCGCAAAAATCTCATTTGTCTTCTTGTATTGAATGCTTCCCAAGTTCTTCCCAAGGTAGTCTCTTCACTTTATAATTCTCTCTTTGCTGAAGCTGTTTAGCAGCAGAAAAAAAGAATAGAAGAAGACTCTGTGAAACGTACATATATATAGTGTTAGGCATTGTCTATGTTCATGACTAGTGTATCTCAACCTAATGGATCTCTAGACTTGGTGCTGAAGATCCAGCATCCATACTGTTCCCACTCTATTTAATTTGGAGCAGACAATACTTATGGTGTTCAGTAATTCATGGATCATTTTGGTCAGTAGAAGAGGAAGGTTCCCATAAGTGCATAATGGAGACCTACAACGATTCTGTGAATAGCTGCATGGTGTTCCTACCCTCCATGCTCCTCCCTCATGCTCCTGCCCCCTTGAAGGAGGCAATTGAGCCTAGCCAGAGTAGCTGGTAAGATTATGATAAGAAGGTTCCACCAAATTTTTATTTATTGTTTTCCAAACTGATCATTTAAAAGCAAAGCATATCATGGTTTTGTGTTGTACTGTAATAATCATCTTTTGTCTTGCAGTATGAGATACAAGATTATTCCTACAGTATTTTTTTTCTTATGTAAGTTTCAGGTAGAACAGCATTTGTACAATTCAAATACTTTATCTGAGCAGAACAGCTGAGTGATCCAAGCTTCTTCAGAAGTAAGAAAGATATCTAAAGTGAGGTTCCCTTTTTTGTTTCTCCATCTGCTAGCCAGAGTAATTACAGTTATTCTTTTGGGCTGGAAATGGCCAATTAATATGGGAAATATATTGATTTAGAAAGAATTATCTAAATATTCCCTAAGACTATTATCTAACTAAACATTTTGCAAACTTAAAATTCTCCACAGTCAAGTGTGTAGGCTGCTGAAAAATAGCTACTTAAGTCTTCAAAAAATGATTCTTCTAGACTGGAAGGAAGAGAACTGAAGAAGTAATATGGCCTGCACACAATGACAGAGTAAAAAGGATCCTATGATCAAAAGAACTGTGCATCACAGTCCATCATGCAATTTTGTAATGTTAATATTTCTATACAAGGTCTAAGATTATTAAACATAAATATAGATCTTTGAATGAGTGCAAACTCTTAAGAGCACATTCATGACTAGATGGACAATCTCTGGCCATGAATCTCTCTGTTCGTATGAAAGAGTTGTATGATTGTATCTCCATTCATTGAATGAAGAAATTTACTGTTTTCCATGATATAATATGTGGCAGTTTTATTATATTTCTGATAATTAGGCCTATCGTTACCTGAAGCCACAAAATATTCTCTCTGCATATTATACAGTGTGGATGTAGTAATTATAATATTTATTGTAGTTGAAGGTACAGATAGAGATACAGCAGGCACCATATTGAGAACTGAGCAGGAGTGTTCATGACAAATATTACTTTCAGATACATTCAAATCTTTGCAGTGATGAAGGAAATAAGATTGCTGAATCACCTCCCTTAAAATACAGTGTTCTTTTGTAAGTATCTATTTCAGTGCCTTTGTCATTCCAACCCTCCCTCCCCCAAAAAAATAAAATAAAATACTGTAACACTTTCAAATGTGATTCTCAGTGAAACCATTTTGTGGCAACACACACGTCTCTCAGGGATGCTTTGCCATCACAGATGCAGCAGCCATCAGAGCTTGTCTTGTGTCACTACATGAGTTCATGTGACCCCTCTGCCATTACATTTTGGAGCTTGCCTGGTCCATGACAGACAGCTGATCAGGTGCCAGAAAGGAGCTGGATCTGTAACAATCATATCCTGGAAAGATGAGCTGTCCCTTATACAAAATTCTCTAACTAACTAACTGAATTTTTAAAATAATCTGTCAGGCAGACCATGGAGAGATTTGACATTAAAGTTATTCAACATTCTCTTTCAGGCTAAAACAGAGAATCTACCCATCAATAATAATTTGTTCCTTAACACTTTTCTTTGTTCTTTTGGAAGCTAATTACTGAGGTGTTAATATACCAAGGCTTTAAACTTGTAAAAATATTTGAGAATAAATGGTCATAAGCAGAATACTAAAATAGCTGTATTCACCCACAGAAGCACACATACATACATACATGCCTTGTGACCATTTCCCCTGCATTTTCTCAGAAGAGATAAATGAGCTTCATTTTCACCCTTTATTGCCAGATTTTCCATTTCAGAATTTTCTTCTCATTTCATATTGCTGCTAACTAACTTAGCAGGACAATTGCCCTTCAGTGCAATATCCACATAATATCCTTTCATTAAGGGGCTTGGGTTGAAGATTAGGTTGAGAAAAAACACATCACTAGGGAATGGTTTATCTCGGTATTATATCATTAGTCATTCTCAGGTAATATTTGCAGATGAAAGAATTTTTAAATGAAAATGACACATGCTACTCAAAAATGTGTTTTGTTCAAATAACAGTTCTAAGTGTGATCATACTTTTTCACAGCATTTTTGATTTTGGACCTTTTTCAGTATATTTTATTAGACTTTAGATTTTTTTTCTTCCTTTTTATATCTCTTTGTTGAATTTGCATGATCAACTACATTTGCTTTTAGTGTACAATCTTGATGACTTATTAAAAATTCTACTTTCAAACTGTTTTCACAAATGTTGCAAAACACCTGGCTCCAGTCAAGTCTTCTTCAATTAGCATCAAGGTCAACCTTTCCTTTGCTCCATTCCTTGATCACACAGCTGTTAGAAAAACACAGAGAAAGTGGGAAAGGATGGAAAGGAGGGGTTGCCTGTTTTACAGTGAGGAATTCTGATTGCACAGAACTTTGACCTGGTTTTATTTAACTCAGTAGGAGTTTTGCTACTGATTTCAGTGCTTATTGGTCTAGGCTTTATTTAAGAGATTTTTTTGTGGGATTTTGTTTTAACTCCACCTTGTATTATTCAGAAGGGAAATCAATCTACAAAAAGCAGTCACTTTTAGAGTAAATACAGTAGTGAGCTGTGGAAATGCACATATTTAACCTTTGAAATCTCTGAAAAACATTATGCTGTTCTCCCCTGTATCACTATCAAAGGGCTTACTGTAATATGAGTGTTCAGTATTTCTTTTGATTTCAGTGGGAACTGGAGAAATCGGTGCCATTAAATGGAGGGTTGAGTTTTGATACCAAAGGAACTGTGAGATTTCTGACTGTTTGATAAGAGGTTAAATATAAAATGTATACAAACCAGATTAGCACTAGATATTCATATCCACATACAATCTGGGAATGCTTCAAGTACTTTTGTCCAATCTTCTAGGTGCTTGCAATGAGTTCACATAAGAAAACCAAATTATTTCCCCTTTATTCATCAATACTGAAACAAAACCACAGTCACTACCTCTTCTGTTTAAAAGCCAAAACAAAAATTAAACATTCACTAGCTATATAACACAACAGTTATGTGATCTAACTGTATGTGATGCGATGTGATTATTGTCTGTACTATGTATAAAACTATAAATATACAGCATGTGTGTAATACATATGTGTACATGTTTATCTATGTACATACATATGTAATTTGTCTATGCAGTAGAGGTATACACAGCTCCTTCTTCTTGGCCAGGGATTCACCCAGTTCTCTGAAAGGTCCATGCACAATTGCAACGTCTACTGTAAATCCAACTCCATCACAAACATCAGCCACTGGGCTGCACTGCTCAGCAGAGCAGGTGTAGAATCTCACCTTCAGACAGGAAACATGGTGATGATCCTGGTCCTGGAAGGATTTTTCATTTTCCCTTCAAGTACTGATACACTTCAGGGTTTATCCAAAAACAAAAGTTGTCTATCGATGAGGTTGCACAGCTTCTGTGAAACAGCTTGGTCTCTTGTTTCCATGTCTATCATTTTACTCTACCATTACTTGATGGCAGGATGTAGGAAAGATGGAGCCAAACTCTTTCCAGCAGTTCACAGTAAAAGGCTGAGAAGCAATGGATACTTGACATAAGGAAAATAAATTACAATGAGTGTGGTCAAACACTGAACCAGAGAGAGATGTAGATTTTGCAACTTATTCAACATAAAACAGTATAATGATAAGAAGCAATTTATAAAACAGTTCTGAGTTTCCTTACCATGGTGTGCAGGAACTGCTGTGAAGTATAATTTGGGAAGTATCTTTGCAGAACCCATATATTTTGAAAAATAACTAGGTCATTCAATCCCACAGGGTTCTAATTCCACCTCCCTTTTACTTCCAGTAGTTCCTTTTATTTCCAGGATTATGTGGCAAGACTGGAGTGCATAGCAAGCAGCTTGGATTGCACAAGCATTGCCTCCCTTGCTCTCCAATGGAATAACAGGATCATATCTCTGATTAATGAGCCATTTCCTTTCTTCTGTTTGA
Source organism: Merops nubicus (assembly GCF_000691845.1). Lineage (NCBI taxonomy): Eukaryota > Metazoa > Chordata > Aves > Coraciiformes > Meropidae > Merops > Merops nubicus. Next base: position 28,886 of record NW_008622272.1, on the reverse strand, counting down.
ACTGAAAGATGCTATGCTGAACTGCACACTAAATCTTCTAATATGCTTGTAATACAATCAAATGAATTAACTGCACACATCTAGATAAAC
>NW_008622272.1:0-28765 GCF_000691845.1 Merops nubicus | reverse complement strand
AGAGTGTGATGGAAGTAGAGTTCAGCTCAAAAGCCATGGGCATCCTTCTTCTTTGTGACTTTCCTTCAAGAGGATGCTCAGGGCTCAGTCCTGTGGAGTGCTGAGTTACCTCAGCTACCACTAACTTCAAAGGGATTCAAGGGCATTCAGTGCCTCACAGAACAGAGCTTTAGCCTGTCGACATGTTTAAACTCCAGACATTTATTTTTAATGAATAAAATAACATTCCCTTCTATGCTCTCCTCTTTCACTAGCACTTTTCTCCTTTCAGGTCTGATTTAGAAAAGTGCTAAGTACAACGAACACTTACTCCTTTCCTTTTCCTGCACCAATTATTGCTGACAGGCTCAGAGACGAATGGTTCAGAGGATTTCTTTATTATATGGGTGGTCTTCAGGCTACAGTACTGAAACATAGTACTAACTTCAGAACTGTGGAACATCAGGCATAGAAGCAAAACTAAAAGGGGAGCAGAGCTATTTTTTTGTAATTTTCTAAGTCAGACTCAGAAGTATTTTTCCACCCAGGAACTCAATTCTTGCTTTATAAAATGTGGCATCTATCTCATTATCTTACAAGCAAGATAATGGCCTTAATTTATACCAGCTACTGAACTTCTACGATGGAATGAAAGCAATATCACAAGTGAATTACTCAGCCCTTGCCACCACCCAATCTGACTGAAGTATCATAGCAACATTGACTCCAATATGAGAGAAGAAGCTGGTGAGATTTCCAACTCGGGTCTCCTGACCAAGGAATAGTCTTCTATTCAAGGAACAATATATAAATTCTTCGAAAGACAGTATAGAACCTTTCTTTCTGTTCTACTTTATTTTGCCTAAAAAGTCCCTGTATGATGAAACAGGACAAAAAGTGATGGTTTCAGTACACTCTGTCACTGTAGTGAAGCTTAGAACACCATGTGCCACTTTGCATTTAATATGTCAAGTTAACTTGCCAAAGTCAAAAAGAAGCACCTAGAACGAGGGCATTGAAAGTGGGTTTTATCTCACCTACTGTCAGCTTGACAATGCCAAGGCAGCTGTTTTAATTCCTTCTATAGTCAGTAGGAAGAAATAGGAATTTTTAAGATATGTTTTCAGCTGTACTATTTAACAAGTTTCTTTTAGGATGGGATGACTTTTCTCCATTGACTATGAAAGTGACTTTGACACATCTTCAGTTTCAGAAGTACAGTTCTACATGTATGGTATCTGACGTTAGGATGAATTTCGTCCATGTATCAGAGACCACTTGCATGACAAAATGCATGAGAGGACCCAAGTCCTGAAAATTAATTTAACGGTCTTAAATAAACAAATAAGCTGACGGTTTCTGTGTCTTTTACTGAAGTTTTAGCTAACCTAGGATGAAAGCATTTTGACTTTGACCAACCATGAAGAAAGTATTCTTAACGCATGAAAAGATGCAAGAACTGTGGTCAAGTTTGGGTCCCTCACGTCTTGCAATTCTACATTCAACACTTCGTGTTCATTAGTACCCTATTTAAAGTAAAGTAAGTACTCCATTTCAAGATGAAAGGAATGGAAAGAATGAATTTCTTCTTTCAAGCACAGCCAAAGATTTTGCCAACACTTATGACAGATGATATTCTGTATAGACAGGTTACATACATTCCTGGGGCTTTGCTCCTTTACTCCTCTAGAACAAACATTTATTCACCTTTGTATTCCTGTGCCTTGTTTGGAGTGAATATTCTTAGTCCCCTACATTATGACATAGTACAGCCTTTTTTTTTCCCAACCTACTAAGCCTTGGTCAGTCCTCTAATCTGTCTATATGTCCATTTGAATCCTTGCACTGACAAAAAGAAAGAGAAAAGAAGGAGCAGAGGGCAAGACTGACTGTTTCACCAGTAGAATAACTTATGTTAGCTTTAGTCATATACCAAAATTATGGCCCAAGATGGGTCATGAGGCGATACTTAGAACAGAGGGCAGATAAAACACCAGCTAAAAGGGAAATGCCTATACTGTTATTCTGCATGGTCCATGTTAATTATTTGATCTTCAATTAGCCATTGAAGTTAGATTTTGCTGAGAGCTTCTGTACTTAAAGCCTCTCATTTCCTTTGACTCTTCTACTAAGTAGTGACAAAGGCACTAATTAGCAGAGAAGATATATGGTGATGTGATCCCCTTCAAGAAGGGCAGGACTAGAAAACAAAGCCATGAGTGAGGGCCTTCCAGTTTCACAGTATTACACAAAAGTTTGACACTAGCCACTTCCACTGCCATGAACCAAGCCACAAGAGGTGACATGCAATCATTTGTATTGTATGCATTTGTGCCTGGTGTTTGCTACTGCCAGCGCTAGTTCTGTTCACCAGTCATCAGTGTAGGGAGTTTTGGTGTTTAAGATCTTGGTATTTAAGACTTGGTGTTTGAGACTTTGAGGCATTTAAGGCTTCCTGTGCCTTACACTGAAGAAAAACTCTAATGATTTTTCACGCCAGAGTTGCAGGAACCTAAGTGTAGGTACAGGAACAATTATTTTATGGCTCCAAGAGTGCTTTGCTTGTTGCAGGCCTGTGACTTCTCTGCCTCTGCATACTGTACACTGGTCTCAGCATTGCTCTCTGTTACCTGTGTTCTACTCAGTGAGATAACCTGGGCCAGGGATTGGCTTCTATGGTGAGTTTGTACAGAAAATAGCACAGTGGAGCATATATATGTGTGTTCTTCAATTAATAAATACTAATCTAGGGAACAGGACATTGGGAAACAGTAAATAAAATCAACCTTATTTTCTGAAATTTACTTCACATAAGGGAGAAGGTTTGTTATTTCAATAAAGATGTTAGCTACTTTGATGGCATTACTTTTTAACAATAATATGTTGCAGGGTGCAGCATTACATTTAAAAAACTATGGTCATATTAGAATCAGGTAATTGCAGGAGCTGAGTGGGTGGAGAAAAGAGAATGTTCTTGTATTGAAAAAGTTACCTACCACATCACTTATACATTAACAGCAGGGGCAGGGGCAGGGGAGCTCATTACTTGCAAAAGGCTGGGAACAGTTAACAACATTGCCACTGCCAGAATACTTTATTAGTATTCCTTGTCTTACAGCCTGGCAAGTGAAAAACTAGAGACCTGTCATCAATTAGAATGGTGATGATGAGCCAGCCTAAAATAGGCCAGTGAACAGGGTAAGTGCCCCTGTGGTTTGCCAATTACCTAAATTATTTGCAGTAGTTTTAGTGCACATCTGCAATGAATTCAAATAGAAAGCACATGATGTCTGGAATGCAGCGTGTTTAAGATCAGTTTTGTTGTTAACAGAGGGGAAACAACGAACATATTTTAACGGAAATATTTCAGAAGAGGAGCACTCATTCACATCTCTTTCGCCACCTTCATACGTGCAAAATACACTCCATTCTGTTTGGTGTCCCTGTGCTTTCTCTCTAGGGTGAACCTGGTGGAGGGAAGTACAGCTTTGCTGACCCTGCAGCCACTGTCACAGGGTCACTGGACAATTCCTCTGGTCCTTGGCAATGACTCACTCAGAATGAACAGGGAAACTGGCCAGCAGGACTGATGGTGGAGAGTACTTCCAGGGACCTCAGCTTACCAAGGCTTTTCTCTTCCAAGAAAATTCTGTTGTAGGAAGAAGGTGACAATGAGCAGAAGAAAAGGAGAAAGTTATTTAGACCAGTATTCCTTAATTCTAACAAAATCTAGAGAAGAATTAAAAAAAAAAAAAAAAAGGAAAAAAGAGAGACTGATCTTTTATTGTGTGCTTTTGTAAGCTTTTGTGGTACAATTCCATGAGAAAGCTTCCACAGTGACCCAGAAAAAAGTTATAGTCTTGTAACAGTGAACTTTAATTCTTTGTTGGGAAAACATCTGGGCTACTGCTAGTTTGGTGAATATGTTGATTATTCATTTTTCTTGGTCATCCTTCTACACTTCTCCTTTTCTTTATATCCTTCCACACTTCTTCTTGGCCTTATATCCTTCCCTCACACTTCTCCTTTAATTGCTTCAGAGATTGCTAGGTAATTGCAATGACGTGATATTCATAATTCTTTTATCTAGACACATTAACTCTTTTTATTATTAAAAAAATTGGACAAGGAGGTATTGGAATCTATTCCAGTCACCTGCTGTTCCCAGAAAATATTTTATGTGTCTTGATAAGCTCTGCTGTTTAAGTAAAAAAACAATGAACACAATAAAGATTTGGAGTACTGCAAAGGGACTTACATCTCTGTAACCTTCTCCCTTCATCTTGGCTTTCCTGGAGGCTAAATCCACTACAAATATCCATTCTCAGTTAAGAAATTAAAAATGTAGATGCCTAGAGTTCTGTAACTTAACACGGCTGATCTCAACATTGCCTAAGCAGACCAGTTAAGATAGAAGAAACAGGTAGGTTGCTATCTAATTTTCCTTTATGTGGTCAGGGAATGCACATCATGCACCAGAAGAACTTACCTCCCTACAAAATTCTAAAATGAAGAATATATTTAAAGAATTAAGATCTTGCAAATTTCATATGACTTCAGAGCATACAAAACAATCAAAAAGAGCCCACCATCATTGTAAACCATCCCAAAAATATCAAAACCCCTTTAATTTATGCATAGAGATAATATAGAAGTGTGGAGTAGAATTTTGGCTACCTTATTACTTAGTGCACATACTGTTGTCATACTACTAACATTAAACAGGCTGATTCACTTCACAGGCTATCCAGTATTGTTACTAAATTCCACAGTGACTGTTTTATTATGCTAATTGATAATCTAGTGTGCTCCAAAGATTAAAGAAAAATGAAATTAAAGCTACAAAATCAAAGGGTAACAACTTTATAATGCCTCTTTAATTTAGTGAAATACAATTAAAGTCACACAGAGATAGAATTGACTATGAATACCAAAATGAATGTAATTGACAGAATAAATATTACAGAGCAGGGCTGCATAAGAGAAAAAGAAACGTCAATAAACTGCAGTGCCACTGAGCTGTGCCATTGGGCAGGCGCATTGAACAGCACGAGTCTTAAAGTCCTTGGAGACAGCCCACAGCAAAGAAAGATATAATGAATGTCTGTGAAATCACAAGTAGATAGTATTGGGTCTGATTTTTATGGGCATGCAAAAAGCACTAGAAATATAATGTGGACTGTAATTACAGTAGAAGTTTGACACTGCATAAGAGAAATGCTCCATTGATTGGAATAATTTGAGCTGGACGTACTGCAATTTGTAAAACCTTCAATGCTGGCAACATGCATTTAAGAAATGGTTTCTTATAGTCTGTAATCTGTGGAGTTGTTTTGTTATTTTCATTAAGTTTTCTGAAGTTGGTAGAGACATTGTAGTATAAACTTCCCATTCATGTTATTGTAGGCCAGTAATTCAATAGTTCTTCTATGCTGGGCTACTTATTAAAATAACATCTTTTTGTATACCGGTTCCCCTGACACGTCCTTAATGATTTCATCCTGCCTGGGAGAACTGCACCAATCCCATTTATCTGCATATCATACCTTCAAACCATTTTTGTGGACTGCTGGCATCAATAATGGTGTATAAAGACTTTTCAGTGGAGATTTCCAATGCAAATCCAAATCTGCTGTTAGAAATTTGAAGGTGCTACCTTCTACACACCTTGTGCATATGGTGATAAATGGGTCAGTCTTTGTCTATGTCCCATGTGACATTCATATTTACAATAAAAAAATTTAACATAACTAGAAGGGAGTTTCATCCCTGCTGACTGTGTAGCACAGAAGTGTAGGTTTGGAGAAGCTACATTTTTAAATTTCTGTTTTATTATCCCTAGAAGTAACATGTATAGATCCAGAAAAAAAATCTTCCACAAAATCACACAGAATAACAGAATCACTGTGGTTGGAAAGGACCTTTAAGATTGAGTCCAACCATTATCTAACTGTACTAGGCCACTTCTACACCATATCCCGGAGCACCCCATCTAGACAGATTTTAAATACATCCAGGGATGCTGACTCAGCCACTTCCTTGGGAAGCCTATTCCAGTCCTTGATCACCCTTTCGGTGTAGTTTTTCCCTATGTCTAATCTAAACCTCCCCTGGCATAACCTTCCTCTTGTCCTGTCAACTGCAGCATTGTAAGAAGAGGCAAACACCTGCCTCCCTAAAACCTCCTTTCAGGTAGCTGTAGAGACCAATAAGCTCACCCCTCAACCTCCTCTTCTTCAGGCTAAACAACCCCAGTTCCCTCTGCCTCCTTATCCTTATGAGGATAAGTCTTATCTTCAAGACCCTTCACCACTTTGTTGCCCTTCTTTGCACCTTCTCAAGAACCTCAATGTCCTTCTTGTACTGTGGTGCCCAAAACTGAACACAGTGCTCAGCATGCGGCCTCACCAGTGCCGAGTCCTGAGTACAGTGGGATGATTTCTTTAGAGTACCTTCACTAAACCTATTCTGTGAAGAGAAAGTAGGAGTCCAGTCACTAGCTGTCAACACAATATATTTTTGAAATCACAAATTCCCAACCAAAGAACAGCTTGTAAATCTTCCTGTATCTTGCAGACTGGAATTTACATAAGTAGAATCAGGTTTTACACAGTCAGGTTTTCACAACCGGATTATTTTTAAATTGCATAGGAAAAACTGAATAAATCTGGGCTGGGGGATTCATCTTAGCTTTTTATACATCTACAATGCAGATTTCTACATATGAACTAAGCATCTAAATAGCCTCTATAGCTGGAGGGAAAAATATCAGCTTCTACAAGATGACTCATTTCATCTAAGGAAGATGCCTAAAATAAAGTTGGATGAATCATGGCCAGTACATGTCTAAAATGCTTAGATGTAGCTATCTACACTGTCAACTTTGAATATTAAGGAAAAAAATTCCTTTGTTCTTTGTCAGGAGAATGGAGGTTACAGTTATGGGTTGTCTAGAAAATAAGTTCTGTTTATGAACAATTTAATTAATAAAATTTATTTACATTCCACCTCAGTATAATTTTAATTTATTTTTTCATAAAAAATTGGAGAAAGACAAAGGGAGAAGCTCCTTGAAAGAACTCAATAACTGCATGCTACCTCACATACGGTGGATCTACATTCAGGTCCTACTCTGAATATGAATCTCTAACTTACTTAAATAAGCCTCATATCATAAGCTGGAATTCTCCCCACTAGTTGCAGTTCCTGCAAAAGTTTCAGTAATTGAGTTCATCTTACAGGAAAATTATACACTCAATGGTGATATGTACATCAGTAAATTAAGCATTTCCAGACTACTTTTGACTCTGAGATTCACTATCACAGAATGGCTTACCTCCATGCTACTAAACATTCACATTCAGCAAAACATAGGGCCTGCAAGCTACCTCCTGGGAATAGCACCTGCCTCAATTTAATTCCTGAATTGTACCTGGGAATTGTTTGGCACTGCTGTTCAGTCTGGGTTCAAAACATGCCAGGTGCTACAATAACAATTTGATGTATGTAATTATGCTAGACAGTTGAGAAAATCAAGACCAGAGATGGCCTCAACAAGTGTGGATTTTCTAGTAAAAAGTCTGCTGTAAAATGCCTAATTTGGATTAGCTTTCACGTGTAAATAAAAAATGCTATTTTAGGTAGGTAAATCAGTCAAAACAAAGGGAAGCTGCAAGATAAGGCCAGTTCCCTGGGTTATGGTTTACTGCACTCTGATGCAATACATCCAGTTGCTCTGCAATTTTCAGAAGACAGCTTATCACTGGGGTTTTTTTTGTTTGTTTGGATTTTTTTGTTTGTTTTGGGGTTTTTTTTGTTTGGTTGGTTTTGTTTTTGGTTTGGTTTGGGGTTTTTTTGTATTACTTTGTTTGGGTTTTTCAGATATGGGGAATTTCATAGACTCTACCAGTCAACTAAAATAGATCTATATAAGAACGTGAATCATCCACTTGCGTGTTCAGTTGACCCTGGAGAGTAGCTAAGCCCTTACACAGATGCTCAGTCACTCCCCACTCACCCCAGCAGGACTGAGGAGAGAACTGGAAGGTTAAAAACAAGAGTAAGCTCTTGGGTCAAGTTCGAACCAGTTTACTAAGTGAAATAAAGAGAGCTAAAAAAACAAATAAGTGATGTAAAGGCAGCCATTCATCACCTCCCGGAAGGAGACCATAACTAGCCATGCTCAGAGCAACCACAGTTTTGGAAAAGACTCACTCCTCAACTTTGCTGTTGAGCACAAAATTATATGGTATGCAATATCCCTTTGGTCCATTTAGGTTGGTGTCCTGGCTTTGTCTCCTCTCAGGTTTTTTTTCTACCCCAAGCCTACTTGCTGGCATCCAGAGAGGCAAATAGAGAAAACACTGATGCTGCAAAAGCACTGTTCAGCAGTAGCCAAAACGCTGGTGTATTATCAGAAGCAGCAGGAGGAACATTTCATTTGCAGCTGTCAGTGGAGAAGTCAGCTCCCAGAGGTGGTGCCACCATGCTGGTCAAGGCAGCACTTCCATAAAAAATCACAGGAAACCCTTGAGGGAAAATCAGTTAGAAGCTGTCAAATTGAAGTATCAGATACTTAAAGGTATTGTATCTCAACAATAGGAAAATGATGAAACCTTTTTCCTATGATAAGAGAGCAAATTGGATGTAATAAAGCACAGGAAAGCTATACAGATTAAAATTTACATTCCTTAGTCCTTGACTTAAGAGCGAAAGGGAGAAATAGCTATTTATCTTTCCCCTACTTCTTTTGCTGTGGTATCTGAAAGTAGCTTTCCACCTTTTTTCCTTCTTAATTTGCAAAAAAAAGGTGAAGAAAATCCCAAGTCTTCACTGCTAAGTCTATGGAGACAGAGTTCTCACACTAACTGGGATGCAAATTTATCTGCTGTGAGCTTCATTGTATGGTGATGATCAAATAAACATTAGAGTTTGCGTCTCCCAGTCTTTACATGGAGGTCATAAGATGCAGAGAGGTAAGGGACACGTATGTTTTGTTCACTGGTGCCCTGGTTTGAGTTAGAAGAGAACTAATTCTGTTCAATGATTTTATTTTTCAGCTAAGTGTCTTCTAAGTAACTGCACTTTCCAAAGTTAATGTCATATTTTTGCAAACAGTGTCTGTTTCTAGTGCTGATGCTTGATGCTTATAGTTAGCACTAAGGATTTATATGTAGAAAGACTCTTGCTTATACTTCCTCCTGTGCATAACAAAGTCATTGCTAAATCTTGTGTACCATGTTGAGGGGGCAGAAAGCAGAAGGCCGCATATGAGTGGAGGAGCGGACAGGACAGGTGACCCTAAAATGACCAACGAGGTATTCTGTTCCATATACATCATATTCAGTATAAAGCTGAGGTATTACAAGAGTCAACCCCTGTTCTTCAATAGTAGACATCTGAGGAGGAATCTGTCCGTTCTACTTTCAATCCTGATTCATGTGTTTTCAAATCCAATTCCAGAATTCAACTTCTGAATCCAGTTCCTATCTGTCACTGAGTCCAGTCTGGGCACTTCCATAGTGCCTGCTCCACAGTACCAGTGGTGATGGTAATGTAATTGCCATGGGGTGTGGGTGTGTGTTTTCAATATTTGGTTTATATATACCTGTATATATTTAATTTTATTATTATTATTTTATATATTATGTCTACTTTTCTGGATTTTAAGCACAGATAAGAAGACAGTTTGTCAACATGTTAAGCTTTCACACCACTATACTTTAGTTTGTTGTTTGGTTGGGGTTTTTTTTAGAATTATAGAGCGATGTATTCATTCAGTGAATTATACTCACAGAATCAGCCAGGAGAAAAAGGACAATCATTTCATGCAAGAGGAACATTTACAGTGTACGGTCAACATTTCTGGGAATTTATGGCTGACACATTTATTTGAGGTTGTTAAGGGGGTCTTGCTCTGATTAATAAGACCTTAGGGAGTCATAATTCAAGCCTGATGGATTGATTACAGTAGATAATTCGTCATTTCCCATTTTGTTAAAAATTCCTTGTACTTTTCCTACTCATTTATAAAACATATTATCTTGTTTTCATCTTTGTAAAAATGTTAAATGTCCCTTTACATATTTGTGCTACATTTTCACAAAATATTGTCTAAAGTCTCCCATATATGCCATTTCCTTTATAGTATTTTTTTACAGAAGTACAAGCGCTGATTTAACTGTCCATAAAAAGAAAACATTTATTCACAGCATCTGGCACATATGCTATATTCAGAACTGCAACATTTCTGGTCGAAACAGCATTGGATCATCTAGACCATCCCCCTGTCTATGGTACTGCAGCTCATATTGCATCATTTAATTGAAAGCTAAGTAGCCAAATGAATACTATTTTACAGCATCCAGCATTCCTCCCAAAAGAACAGTGATAAAATATATTGCAAGAACTAGTACCAGCTGACAACAGACATTTAGCAAATCACATTTCAAACAGGAGGAAAAGAAAAACAGAAGCATTTCATTGATGTTATAAAGTACAAAGCTCATGCTTCCTGTAAATTATGATGCCCAGATCTCTTTGTTTCTCACCATCTCTCTCCAAACCTTTCTTGTCCAACATCACACATTTATTTTCTCAAAGTTTTAATGCCAATTTCAGTATATTGGACTAGAGGTGAGGTAAATTCATTGGTAGAACTGGCAGTGTGAACACTGTTACACTGTTTTTGCAAGCCAAATTTTCTATGGGATACATTCCTAATTTTTTTATTTGGAGTAATTAACATAAAAAGAATGCATATATAGAAATACTACCTTGTATATTTAAAAAAAAAGTATTCTCTAATCTGTAGAGGTATCAGAATCTTGTCACAGCAAGATATGTGCTTCATAATAGTTTAAATATTAGAAAAGATACAAATTAATACAGAAATAAAACAACTGCTTGCCTTTTTTATAGTATATTATTTATTATAAACTAATTTTGGACCATAATACACATTCATCTCCCCAGCAAGGCACAGAAAACTTAGTTTTATTTTCAGGTCATGATTAAGACTTAAAAATTACAGACAGTTTAATTATTTATTCATTTTCCCTTTTGATTTAAACACTTCACATCAAAGAGTATATGTCTACATAGCACTGACCTAAGCTTTAAGGCATAATAAAGCAAGGTTATGTAATTAATTCAAATAGCAGCAGCACCCTTTCTCCAACAGTGATCTCATCTCAGGCAAATCAAAAAGTAGCAGACTCAACGTGGATTATAATTCTGCTCCACACACTATTTTCGTCTAAATAATACTCCAACTCCCAAACAACAAATTTTGCAGTAAACTCCACAATGAATTACTAGAGACCAGAGGACGGAAAGAATGTTTTCTCATGAAAGGGACTTTAAATTCATTCAGGTCCTTTTTCATAGTCAATAGAGTGTATGCAAGTATCGCTTTTCAACCTCCACCTCGGTGTGAGTATGACTGGTGCAAGAAAATCTGTTTATGTAGAAGAGCAATGTAATGTGATCTTCAGTAGATAGCTTGATCCTAGAGCAGTTATTAAAGAATTTTACATCAGGAAGAGAAAACATGTGCTGATATATGTGTTAATATATTAGGCTTGATATATAGAATACAAAGAATATTGGCATTTGAAATGAAGTGGCTCAATGGAACATAAACTCATGAACAAACATCAGAGACAAACCCAGTGTAATAGAAATGGGGAATGTCCATTAGATATTGTTCCTCATTTTAGACAAATTAAGAGAGGTAAAGTGAAAATCTACGGAGTCACAGTAAAACTGAATGTGTCAAGAATCTATGCCTGTGAATGAAGTCTGAAGACTGAAGCCACAATACTGTGGTGATTTCCAGTACATGTCTGTCACTGCTAATGTCTGTTCTCAACGTTCTATCACATCAGAAAGCCTATCTTTGAGTTAGACTTAGAAGAACTGGGATGAAACTATGGCATACAATATTTATTATCTACTCTATTATATCTTAATATAACCATCAAGAATATAGCTGGTAAAATGTAGAAGAAATCTGCAATGATACAGTAAAGGAAGAGAGAAAAAAAGCATTGAATTAAATGGGAAAACGTTGAATTGAATGAAATATGGTATATAAAAAGCATCTTGCTATTCTTTTTGTCCCATGCTTATCAGAAAAATAATTTGTTCATTCTTGATTGATTTTGGAGTCCCCATGTAACATCTCACACCTCACAACAGCTCTGATTAATGTTACTTAGTTTTCATAAATGATCCTGCTCTTATTTATACCTCTAAAAAAAAAATAAAATAAATTTCCCATTGACTTTACATTAAACAAGATAGAGTATTCAAAGACTGATATCAAAAGCTTTCCAATACAATTGAAAACTCAAACTTTAAGTCTAGAAATAAAGTTTTCATTTAGAAATTCAATTTATTAATTCCTTAAATTTGATTGGACACAGCTTTTTACTGACTGAAAAAAAATAGAGAAGAAAAACCTGTCACAAATATTGACATTATCAATTTTACAAAGTACCACATTTAGTTACCAGCATATTCACCACAGAAAAACAAATTAACACCTTTAAAATAGACCAGAAGCATTAAAATATTTCTGAACTATTTATAGTTCCATAGATAGAAAAGCTCCCATAGAAATTCTCACCGTGTTTACACACACACAAAAAAAAAAAAAAACACCACCACCCAATGCAAAAAAAAAACATCAAGAAGCTACTGGTCTTTGAGTTCATGTAATCATTGTTTACTTCCTACAGAAACATTAAGAAACATTTTAAAATCTTTTCCCTCTGAGTTCCATGATGACAGTTGTTATTTGTCATTGTGTGCTAAAGTGGTCACCTGTAAAAACAGGTACAGTGTAACTTGAAGCTTACATTTGCAGTTTTGGACCTTTGGTGAATATGATGGATGTGAAAGAACATGAGCTTAACAATCTGCACATGCAGCTTTGGGAAATAAAATTCATGGCCTCAATAATTGCCCTGAGACAGAACTTAGAAAAATATTTTGTGCTTCAAAACTAGCCATCTTCTGAAACCATAAAGAGGATTGTTTGTTCTTTCAAATAGAACTATAAACAATGTACATTTTTTAACACAGCTTTAAGTGTTAGTAAATATTTTAGAGGACATGTAGCTTATTGCACAGTGCACAGTCACTATCACAGTAAATGTTTCCACTGTAGGTCTTTGATGGGAAGGTATGTTGAAGATCACCTTCAGATATACTGACCTGAGGGATAGACTCATCAGTTTATCATCTTCCTTTCTAACTCTTCTGTCTCATCCATCCTTTCTACTTCAGTTCACTTGGTCTTTGAACCTTGCTCTGTCTCCAGTATATCACACTTTTCAAACTGAAGTATATGTTAAAAAAAGCAAGCAAGCAAGCAGAAGATGCTGTCTGGTACTCTATTCCCAAGATGCTGGATAATGGAAAGTTCTCTGTGTTTGTTTCTATCTACTGGTTATAAAACTGGCTTTAGTTTCTCTTACCAGCCTTCCCCTCTGCTTTTGTGCTTGTCCCCACTTACTCTTCCCACATATACTGTTCCTATGAAACAGTAGAAGAATGATGTTCAGACCCCAAAGAGAACCAGATTCCCCCTTCACCACTCTGATATATCCTAGCTTTAATGACATGTTTCAGTCAGAGCAGTCACTGACAGCTATTTGTCTAACTTATGAACTATCCACAAGGCAGTATAGGACCTCCCAACAAAAAATACCTGATGAGAAAACTGTCCATTTTATATGCAGATGTTAGTAGATGGAATAGATGACTAAATGCTGTTATGGTCAATGAAGAGATCTCCATTTTATCTAAGCAGCTCTAAGCAGAAGTCTTCTTTCTCTGTGAAGTCTCAGATCGCCTTGGGGATTCATGAATCCCTATGCCAGCAGCTAAGGTGAGATCCTAAATCCAGAGCCAGCTACTGTATAGACCTGGGTGTTTAAGGTCAGCAAGTAGACTTATACTGTATATGTTTATATATATGTATATATTTCCTGCTAGCAGACCTTCACCTGGAACAGACAGAAAGGGGGACAGGATCAGGTCATTTGAATTTAAGTCCTCAGTTGTTGCTGGAACAATGATCTTGTTCTTGATTTCAACAAGTGTTGTTCCGAGATGAAAGTCACTGTGTCCTTTCAGTGAAAGTCATGTTTTTTTCCTTAGGAATGACAAACATATTTTCTATTGACCAAAGGAGTTTTTGTATGATTGGAGGACTCTGCTGCACAATGGCCCTGATGTCTTTATAGCCATGGATGTTTCCTATCTTAACTACACTCTCCCACGGCTCTTCTCTCCACATCTCTAGACATTTTCTTAGATGAACGCATTCAATATACCTACAGCAATGCCCCTTCCACCCTTGACAGGCACAGTTCACACAGTTTCCCAGTGAAAGACAGGATTTCAGGCATCCTCAAATGGTCCTTGCAACTGCAGGTGAAAGATCAGGACTGTGGCTTTCAGGTTATGCTTCACGTACTATCATGTCCAGCTGCCTGTTAACCTCACACTTAACATACTTCCCTCAAAGGTCTCCTTGGAAACTCCTATTTGTACCAGCCTTCTCAAACACTACTTTTACAAAATATTTTTCACATAAACAGTTCCAAAGAATTTAGTTGGAGTAGGAAAGGGAGACACAAGTTAGAGACCCAGCTAGGAACCTTCTGTTCCAAATGAGCAGACATCAATGTGATATAGACTTCATCTTAAGCAACCAGCCCCTACCCTCTAAAAACGCTTTCTTTTCTCTTAATTCTGTTATGTTGGGGGACTTCAAGTTTTCTTTACCTAGAAGAGTGGCCAAAAAAAAAAAAAAAAAAAAAAAGAAAATTTTCTGTAAAACAGAGAGATGAAAAGATGGAACAATCTCTTTACATATTTGAGTAATTTCATTTTCCTTTATTCTACCTGAAGCAAATGCTATAGTACTGACCTCATAGTTCCTCAGATATCCATCCATATGTAGCACCTGACTGTTAAGTCTTCACCATTCAATAGTATGGTACCAAATACACAGAATTTCATATAGGGTAGTGAGGAAATTAAACTTCCTCTCCATAAAAATGTGTTATCTTCCACCTGTCACAGGAGACTTTCTTACTGGAAGATTTCAGCTGAATGATCAGCCTATCTGATAATCTGAGGCAAGATCCTTGACAACAGAAACCTAGTTAGCCATCTGAATGCATATTTAGGTCTCTACCTGATTAAAAGCTGAGCTCCAATTCATTTCTTTCAGAAACAAAGATTGCATCATCAGGAAGGATCATCAGGAAAGCCAGAGAACACTGTTGTGGTTTAGACCCAGCCAGGAGCTGAGCACCACATGTCCACTCACTCACACACACCCTTCCCGCTGGCTGGATGGGAAGAAGAACAGCAGAAAAAACCAAAACCCTGCGGGCTGAGATAAGGTGAATTTAATATAAGAACGAAGAAGAAATGACAACAGTAGTAATGAAACAATACACAAAGTGAATGATACAGAACAAACCCGACTGCCAGGTCTGCCCCACCCTTATATAGTGGGCATGATGTCAGCATGCTATCCAATAACCCATTGGCTGTTCATTTGTCTATCCTGGCTGTGACCCCCTCCCAGCCCCTGGTGAGAATTAACCCTACCCTAGATGAACCCAGGACAGCACATCGCACTACTGAAAGCCAGGTAGGTGTCTGAATGACACTTAATATTTATCTAGTCCTGAACTTTTATTTTCAAATAATTTGGTCCAGTATTCAAGTTGTTTCTTTGCAGGGAAAGAAGAAGGGGAAGACTGCAATAAAATACAAACAGAAGAAGGTCTCTTCAATTCTAAAAGTCTCTAACTACCCTTTCTGATGTGCATCTCATTGCTGGCTGAGAAGGGAATGAGCTTACATAATGAATAATAAACTCTGCCAAAGCTCAGATCTGTTATGCAAATAAACATATTAAATGAATGCAGTTTCCATGCATCATAGCTTCTGCCAGGAAACTTGTTGAAAACATTGTCTTGCCATTGACAAAGGCAATGTGCCAAGTTCAAACCTGGTGCGAGTGGGCGCAACCCGACTAGTTTCAGTGGCATTGTGCCCATTCTCACCATGTCTGTAATTGGTCTATTGTGCTTCAAAGGCTTTCATTACCCAAGATGTTCCAAAGTGCATATAAACAAATTCTCCAACTCCACAAGAAGTTTTTTTCAGGGTCAACACTAATTTTCAGTTCACTTAGCAGGCATAAATTCCTTCTGGCTGATTTCAGCCTGTGACTTTCCATTTCCTAACCTACAGAATGAAAATCCTTGGGTACTCTCAACTCCTTCTCATGTGCAGAATTGCTAAAATGAGCCAGCTTAGAAGGCAGCAGCTTCAGAAATTATATCTCAGTAAAGGGTGGAAAGCTGGATTGATTCAATAAAAATTGACCTGACCTCCAGTTCTAACTTCAACCCAGGCAAAATCTCTTTCAAGTTTCAGAAATGTTTTATTTATTCTTTCTCTCCACAAGTTATGTCAAATGTCAAACCAAAAGGCTAAGCACACACACACACAGAAAGTATAAGATGGACTGTTGCTGTGAGCTCTTTAGTGTTGTTTTATGTTTCCAAATTATGTAAATAAACATCTTAATTTTGTGTCTTGTGCACACATATTAAGTCATACCCCAGCATCTTTTGAAGTATATTCATACAATTTCAGAGGAAAGATGTAATGTTTCTGAACTCCGCATTCCTTCTATCTCAGATTACCTTAGGACTGAGAACTATCACTTATAGTTTAACACTGATAGACTACCACTGAAGGCTATCCTGATAAGTGTCATATAAAAACATACCAATAAACATGAAATCTGGCAAAGAATTACTAGGGTGAGCATTAGAATATTTGCTCTGAGATAAATCTAACAACTCCGTCACATTCTATAATCATTAGAGTAATATGGATATCTAAATGGTTAAAATAATAGTGATTATGAGATTTAGGTCCTAAAAAGAGACAATAAAAAATTAATTTGAGATTTTGTGAGAATTAATAGAGCTATATGTGGTAAAAGAATATTAAATCTGATATGGTAAACTTTCTTACTCAAGCTGTGTCCTTTAACTTTTTTGGAATGTAAACATGAAGCTGGTTGCATAAGATCAGTTCACCTATTGCATAGGGAAAACACACCAAATTATATTGTCTTGATTTTGGGAGGTTTACATCCCAATCTACCTTCATATAAGTTTAAGAAATCCTGGTGTAATTTGTCTGACATACAAATTACTGACTTTTCTAACATTTTCATCATCATTTGAGTTTGATTTTCTATTTCGCCTATCTTTTTTTTTACATTAGAAGTGCAGCTGTTACATATATGAGCAGCATATATGGCACAAAGCTTAAAAAACAGATTTCTTGCTGTACAAGTATGGCATAACAGCAAATAGCACAATTAAATCAAAGCTGCAATAATCTGCAGTTCCACTGACAGATATCTGCACATAACTTCAATGTGACTTATGTGCAAAGATAATGAATCCTATAATGTAAATTTGCACATAGGGGTCAAATAAGGAACTTCTTTGTATTTGACAGTACATCGGATATTAGGTATTTGTCACAAAATAAATAATTCATCTCGCATAGCTACTTGCTATGTAAATGATAGTCTATGTATATTAAAGCATTTAGCACTTAGAATAAAATGGACAGCTGGGGCCAAATGAATATCTCTCAGGACACATTACCATTACAGTTCCCCTGTGAATTTTTAACTCTTTTCATTTCTGAGGGCTGTCATGAGGATTTTAATTGAATAAGGCACAGTTTGTTCTAATGCAGGCAGAGCCTCCAAAAAGAGGAAAATAATGTAAAGCAGTACATTAATTTCAGATTCTACTTTCCCCCATTTTCAGTGTTTGTCAAATCCCCAGCATAAATTGGATCTGATCCAATTTAGGAAAAATTAAAGGTTAAATAGTTTCAAAATATCAGGTAGATGACAATCAAAGCATAATTTAAAAATATTTAGCATAAGCTGAGATTTGGGCAGAATTTGAGGCCCAAATCTACCTCCTAAATGCAAAATGAATTTTGGACCTTCACTGAACACATCCTCTCATTTCAGCCCTCTCATAGATTCCTCTCCTATTTAGTCAGACTCAAAGTGAGCTTTAAACAGAAAATAAAAAGAAGTGGCCACACAAATGGGTGGGTTAGCGTTATCTCTCCAGATCCTAAGGATAGGATAAACTGGAGTGCATGCTCTCAGTCCTACACAGCATTGCAGAATTTCCATGTAAAGATAAAAGAGACAGAAGTTGTTTTAACTTTATGTGCCCCGCTCCTGCAGTTAGAAGCACCACAAGAATCAAATCATCTCTCACACTTGTAGCTGTGAATCCAAGGAAGCTCCACTAAACTTGGTAGAATTGCTTGAGATTTATAATCTGGTTTAAACTCAGCACCTTCTCCCTTTTAGAACTGCACTGGTATAAACAGAACTTCTAGCATTGGATGGTTATTTTGAGCCTTGTAGAAACCAAACTGGACGTGAACTACTGATCTACCTGTTGCATATATTTCAGTTACCTTTCTCTCAGTGGTTTCTGGATGTTTATATAATACCCTTGCCAACAACCTAGGCTTCTCCAGGGCTAATTTAACAGCCATAGATCAGATTATACAGAAATATGATATAGAATAACGTTGTAGCATTTGTGGTCATCACTGTTGTATCAGTGCAAAATCTAAGCTACAGTAAAAGAGGTTGTACAGCTGAATAGAGAAGAGAGATCAAAGATTCTGATATTTTACCTAGTCCCAAAATGTGTCTGTTCCTAAGTTAACCTCCTAAGCCCCAAGCTAGTATGAACTGTTATTCTTAATACTGCATACCAACATTTCTTTTTACTTCTGTTTATGTTATAATGATACTAGTTATGGCAAAATGAGATTCCTGTTGAATTCATCTATGACTTAAGGCAGTCAAATTGTAAGAGCCACACCTATGTGTGTCCTGGAATTTCAGTATCCTGATTCAGCAGAAAAATTATTATCATAACCAGAATTTGACCACAACACATTCTTATCCAAATCTGTAAAACAAAAGAAAGTGGAAGATATTGTTAGATTATCAAAGATACTTAAATCTTTTTGTGTTTCTCTAAAGTACAAGTTCGGCAGTTGAGAAGTTGGAGGTTCAGCTATAAATGAAAAGAAAAACCTTGGTCCTTCTAACTCCTTGCCATTTGAGCCTTTGAGCACAGATCAAAGACATCTCAAGCAGCATAACCCTGGTTGATAAATCCATCTAGTATAATGGAAACTTTGGCAAACTGGAGTTTGAACCTCAGGTAGCAAAGTTAAGATAATAATGGGCAGCACTGGGCTCTGCCCAGGAATCTGGACTTTGCTATTGAGGTCAGGCAGAAAAAACCAAGCAGTTTCTTGTGTGCTTTTTTATTCTGCATTTAACAGGTTGATACAGTGCTCCATTGCACTGTCAGTATGCCCTTAGCTACCTTCCTGGTTTGCTTTGTTCAGGGCTGTAAACAGCTTGCCATATTCAACATCAGAAAGGAAGCCTTTCAGAGGCTGTGAGGATGGGGAGTAAGGAGAAAAAGGGTTCTCTTTGGGGCTGGTTAGGGCCATCTAAAAATAGTTTACTTGATCATTTCAATATTATAGCCTTCCTCATTGCTTTAAGTGTGTCTGTCTGCAATCTGATAATGCCTCCACAGTCAGCAGTGTAGAAAGAAGACCTTAGACCTTTTCTTCAATAACTCTAGTCCTGGTGGATTCAAACTCTCATTGGTTTTGCTCTCAAATGCACATTTGTAATATAGTGACAGCTGGCTCAGTGCTTTTTTATGTCATTAAAATCCAATGTCTTAAAAGAGTAAGTTTTGTGAAGCCAAGACAGCATTTCAAACACAGAAAACAAAGTGTGCTAAAATCTCTGTTGGAAGGCTTTTTGCTGTGAGATAACCTTTCCTTCACAACAACTATTGTGTGGCATGAAGTGGGAATGATGCTGCTCTGTGCAAGACAGTTTGGACCTCCAGCTGTGTAAGTTGGCAGAGAAGGCTAGGAATTTTTCAGTGTGACTAGTCCCACATGAATTGGATGGGGTGTTGAAATTGATGGAGCACAGAGGGGATCACAGATTCCCCCCTTAAGACCACCAGCTGACATACAAACACCATGCCCATTACAGTGGCATGTGCATAACATAAGATGTTTCTCCTTGCAGATGAGAGTGGTTTCTGGCTCTCCTGGTGGCATGGGAAGACACAATAAATGGATCAAAACTATGAATTAAGACAGTTGCCAAGAGTGCTCTGACCACTGCATTAGCGGGAGACTGGTCAAAATGCAGTTATCTTTCTCTCCTGTGCTTCTGCAGTAGCAGAATGCACAACTTGTTTGCAGCTGCAAAGCTACATCGTCTCACTCACGAGCTGCTGCCTCCCCTGCCTGTCTCCCTCTGAGATTGCCCTTTCTCTGTGTGCTCTTCTCATATCCTCAAGGTCAAAAAGTGTGGAAGAAACAATGTTTTTCCTGGTGTTTTTTTTCTAAAATGTTTATTCTCTGAAGATGGTTTTGTTAAAGGCTGCACAATAACAGTAGTGAGATGCAGGGGAAGAGTATTTCATGCAGCATACTGAATTTTCAAATCTGTCTTTATTTCAGCTTGGAGTGGAGATGTTACCTGATGAAAGAAAATTCTGATGTGAATAACTGGAAACAGATTTTGCTCAATCGAAATATTTCATTTTTGTTAAAACATTCTTGAAAATTATTTTTAATTATCTCAATATACAGTGGAAAAATAATAATTGTAATAAGAAGAATAGAAGCTTAGTCATTTCAAAGGAGAAATTAAACCATCTTGTTCTAAGAATGTCAAAAAGTTGGTTTTGGTTTTCTCAAAATAATGTATCCAATGGATATGCATGACCCTATAAATCATGTCAGTTTCAGAGAGACTATTTGCAAGTGGCAAGTTCCTCCATTTGTTTTTTTCTGACCAATGTTAAACAGATGTCGCTTTTACAGGAAAAGGGAAGGAAACCAACACGAACAAAAAATAAATATATGGTTTCTATTTGTTTATTCTTGTGCACATTTATCTCTTCCTGATACAAAGATCATTGAAGTTCCTGGAAAGATTCCCTGAAACACTTACTATTTTTTGTCTAATTTTTGAGAAAATATTGAGAGAAGCACAAAGCAGCTTATGCTCTTCCCCGTATCACACTCCTCCCATGAACCTGCATGCTAATCCACAGGTTAGCAAGTCTGAGGTCTCTCTTGATGAACAATTAGTGCAGCAAACTGTGAGGTGTTTATTGTGATGTGCAATACTTTGGCAAAAATATTCCCTAGCCCTTTTTACCTATGAAAGGGATTTGAGCTGCTGATCCCAAGAGCACACAGCACTAATCTGCTTCTAGTAGAATACACTTGTTTCCTTTCTTTCTCAGTTTGATTACTTCTGAAGTCTAGTTTGTTATTGTTCATTATTTGTTATTGGTTTATTATTTGTTATCCATTTCTTAGTTTGTTCTTGTTATTTGTTTTTCTTCTGCATTATAGCTTCATTTGTTTGCATTCTTTTTCTACAATATTTTTCCTTTTGCTTTTGTTTTTCTTCATTACTTGCATTGAAATTTTATCTCTGTATATCATGTAGCTTGTTTTTATTTCACTATTTGTGTTAAACAGCCACTACTGCTCAGCTTCACAAAGTCTTCTGAAGTCTTATAGAATCATAGAATTGTTTTGGCTGGAAAAGATGTTTAAGATCATCAGGTTCAACAACTAACCCAGCACTGTCAGGTCACCACTAAACCACGTCCCTAAGCACCACACCTACCCAACCTTTAAGTACCTCCAGGGATGATGACTCAAATACTACCCTGGGAAGCCCATTCCAGTGCTTGATAACACTTTCAGTGAAGGATTTTTTTCCTAATATCCAACCTAAATCTCTTCTGGTACAACCTGAGGCAACTTCTTCTTGTCCTTGTTAGTTGTGAGCAGAGATCAGTACCCTCACCTCACTACAACCTCCTTTCATGTAGTTGTAGAGTCATAAAGTCTCCGCTCAGCCTCCTTTTCTTCAGGTTAAGTAACCCGAGGTCTCTCAGCTGCTCCTCATAAGACATCCTCATAAGTCCTCATGAGATGTTGATGCTTCAGCAGCTTTATTGCCTTTCTGTGGACATGCTCCAGCACCTCAATGTCTTTCTTGTGGTGAGGGACACAAAAATTAATCCAGTATTTAAGATGCAGCCTCGTCAGTACCGACTAGAGATGACTTCCATAGTTCTGCTGGCCACATTATTTCTATTACGAGCCAGAATGCTCTTGGCCTTTTTGGCCATCTGGGCACAATGCTGGCTCATATTCAGCCAGCTGTAGACCAGTACCCCCAGGTCTTTCTCTGACAGGCAGATTTCCAGTCACTTCTCCCCAAGCCTGTAGCACTGCATGGTGTTATCAATACAACACCACTGAAATCCATAGATACTGTTTTATTAAATGTTGCATTGAAGCTGAAACCTTGCACACTAGGTAGCATAAAATCATTACTAGGTCAAATACTTTTGAGGTTCAAGATGACACTGATAAGAGCAATGTCCCAAAACGGGACTCACCACTTATTGCTTATCACAAGCCCCCTACATGTGTATTTTGGTACACTGAATACGCACCCAAGGGTTATATGAAAACCTGAAGCTAAGACACATTAATGGTTCTATAAAGGTCTTGTAATACAGCCTAAGCTCTCTGCTTTTTAGGGATTTATGTTATTAATAAGAAGTTAATTGGAAGTAAAAATACTGTTTGGGAAATGTTTGCATAAATGCCTTGCTTTCTTTCTTACTTTACCATCTCCTGTAAAACTGCTCAGGAAATATCATCCCACACTGTCTTTTCTTTTTAAATGTATATATGAACAATCTCTCATCTATTTTTTATCTGTGGAATACTTACATATGTAATATAAAAAGGATTTGTAAAACAAATAGTGATCCCTACACTCTGGATTTCTCCAGTCAGAGCAAATGCAATGTTATTCGTTTCATTAGCTAGACTGTATTTCAGATATGAAGGGCTAAAGTTAATATTTTCCTCAGCAAAGCTATCATGCAGACAAATGCTATAAAAATGTTATATGGCCTTTCCTTCTCATTGTGTTAGTGTAGATCTTTGATCCTCAGATCTACTTTTCTAGAATCTTAAAAAACTGAGATTTACCATTTCTTTAACATTATTTTGCTTTTATTTGTGAACTGTGAAATACCCTCTACCCTGATTGTCATGATTTTCAGGCTCAAGATTTATATCTCTCTTCAGAATTATTAATAACTTTTTCAAAGGTCTGCACTCTACTACAAGTGTATGTTTCCCTCTAAATATCTTAGAAAATATGTTCAAAAGTTACCTATTGGAACAATGGGGTTTGTTGGGTGTTTCTTCCTCTTTGGACTTTTGCATGTGCAGGTCAAATCCAACACTCTCCAGTCATTTGAGTGTTACAGGAGCATGAACCTTTCATGTTATATCTGATGCTCAGGAAAGGGATCTTCATGGTGAATCTAATTTGTAAAAAATGAACACAGGTCCTCTTTGCCTGTTGCTTTTACCACTGACATGCAAATAACAAAGGCCTCATGGCAAGGCTATACCACATCACATAAAGAACTGGAGGTTGAATCCTAGACCGAACTGAATTCCCATAAATCACAGCAGGACTAGGCTTTTAGCCACCGCTACGCAGAAGGTGTTACATACCAGGGACTGAAACTGTTCACGAAATGTACTTTGGTACCAGTTGACTGTATTGCACTATTCTGTAAACTGCATTTAGCATAAAGGCTTTATTTTAGATCCTTCAGATGCTGTGAGTTAGCATGCCTGGTGAGACCAGTTCTATAAATTTGAGATATTTTTCTCCTCCAACAGAAACAGGACACTTCAAGTTCGCAGCAAAAAGCTTCATTAAGTCATGTTGTTTAATAGAAGCTTCCCCCTAGCTGTTTGCCAAAATGATGTAAAACTTCTCTTTATAGGACTCACAAGCAAATACAACAAATACACATTATAAAAGAATAGAACTTAATAGATTTCACTGAGACTGAAGGCTAGAGAACTATACTGATAACATACAGTCTTAGAGTGAAACCCCACCAGTTTCAGATTACACTTCTGTGTCTATCTCTCCATGTAATTGCTTTTGTTTCTCATTCTCTTTAATGTTAAATTCTGCAGTTCTTGCAAGTGGTCAAATATCACCCATCCACACCGGTGTAAAACCAATGCAAAATGGATTCTATTACCTTCAGCTAAATAACTTTCCTTAAAAAAATACATATTGGCACACATTGCATGCCTAAGAAACTTGAGAGGGGCTGTGGTAGATGTACAAACCTCTCTCTTTCCTTCCAGTACCAGGAGGTAAATTGCACAATAGATCAATTTTTATGGATGTTGTTGACTTGCAACATTTACTGCTTTTAAAAATTAATAGCAGAAATAATGAACATTCTCAAAAACTCTCTGAACAGTCATCTTGATTAATTCCCTGAAATGAAAACCAGTTGACAGTTGCAATATTCTTAGCTGAAATTTTCTGTAGGCTCATCAGACTACAGTCTAAACTTATTCCAGTAACACAAGTTTGCTTGCTTTGGTTTTAATTTGTGGAAAAATAAACAAACTTAAGTCCCATATTGTGCTTTCCCTAGACATTCATGCACACATCTATAAAACATTCCTTCCTGTAAAATTAATTGAGGCTTATTTTTTATATAAATATTATTTTGAAGGCATAATAACACTGCACAGTGCAAGTGTCATCACTTCATATTAATATTGCATTATTGTCAAACTGATAAGAAATTCCTGGGTATAAGGAAATGTGCACTGCATTTTGAGCATTTTCTGGACGGTGGTCCACATCCTGAAGTGATCTAACCAGGAATACCTCCTCTGGATAAAAGGTAGATACACAACTTCACATCAGCATTTCCATTTCCGTTCCCTTTCTAGGTCTCATTATTTGTTATACCTGAACATATGAGCAAAAATTAAACTCAAAAAAGTGTCAGCCATATCTCTTTCTGACTTATTCTCCAGAGCTGGAATTAAATAGTACTGTTATCAATATTTGTGATATATTTCAGTTTAAGATAAAAAATAAGAAAATAATAACGCTTTGGTTAAGTGTTAGGGCATTTGTTTAATTGTTTTAAATGTATATAAGATTGAAAACATCTGAAATTTAATGCCATTCTATTTTCTCTATTGCCCTACTTTTTATTGATTAGATGTTCATCTGAAATAAGACAGATGCCGAAGGTCATGGTAAATGAGGCTGCCAGAAATACTCAGGTGCTCCAGGTGACCCCATCGTGCATCACAGGAAGTGGATGGATATAGAAATCTCACTTTTTGAGATGAGATGATGAATAAAGATCATCGGTTGTTCAGTCATATACATTCCATGTTACCTACAGATCTTTAATTGCATTTGTGAGGAACTTCTGCATGAAAAATAAGTGAAAGATGTTTTCCATCTGAATGTAATCAATTCGATGCTCACTCTTAATTTTCATGACATTAAGGTTTGTGGGCTCTCTTTTTTTCCTTTATGGAAGATTTTCCTCCATTACTGAGAAGTCTTATCTGCTGAATAACAATTTTGTTGTTACTGTGAGAGGAAACTGTGGAGACAGCCATGCTTCAATGTCCTTTTCAAGCATTCAAGTAAATAAAGCTATATATGAATGTGTGAGTCAGACTGTTTAAAGGAAACCTGTGTCAAAATTTCAGTAGGCAGATGAGGACATTTTCTATACTGTTGTTGAAGTCTTCCAAGATAATAAATATTACTGTCTTGAAAGTCATGTTAGATAACTTCTCTATCAGCAGCTCTTGCAACTGTTAACTGTCTAAGGGGGTTATATATTAACAAGATGTCAAGGCTGGTCTTTCCTGTAGTACTACAAAATAGAGGGAAACACTGAAGGGAGTCTGCTTCAATGGTATTCATTAAATTCCTCATATATGCAGTGGAATTACAGAAAGTTAACTAATTCTGTAATAAAACCATGCAATCTTTTTGTCAGATACGTCAAAAAGAAATTAACTGAAAAAAAATCAAGCATTTCCACTGCAACATGTAAACTATTTTTAGGATAAGACTTCCAAATTCACGCACAATGACTGAAAATAAGTTATCAGAGGACAAAGGAACATGTAGCAGGGCAAAGTGGCCTAAAAATATGACTGGAGAAACATCCTGAGTTTATCAGGAATACAGAAGCATGAAAACAAACATTCGTACAACAGTGTAGACAAAGTGAGAAATGTGAGTGTTTGCTTTTAGCTCAGCTCTAATCAAATCATGCCGCTTTGTTCAACCAAAATTACATTGTGCCTCCAGAGGACTAGCACATCTTTATGAAAGCAGAGGAACATCAAGGTCTTTAGCATCTGTCAATACATTCTTGCTAAGGGCTAAATTCTGGCTCTGTTTAGGTAAATATGAGAGATTACCAAGTTCTTAAAGCCACCCTGCTTACAAACACCAAAGGATTTAACAGCACAGTGTACTTTGCAGTGCTTCTTGGCATGATTGGAGAAAGGAGTAGTTTGTATCACCCATGGTAGCCTGCTCTTGGATGTAAACTAATTAGACTAGTAAAGGTTGAACCCTTAGTACATAGCTGGTCTCATTCTCATCTTAGGAACCTCTTCAGTCATGATTGTTCTCTTTTACATCTCCACTGTGTTTGAGTAGCATAGCTGAAATTTAAGCCTGATGCCACATGTACATACCGAAGGAGTGTGTAATCACTTTGGCTTAAGTACAGTGAAGCTGTATTAATTATGTGCGTTTACTACTTAAAATTAGTCCGAGCTTAGGTTGTGAAACATTGTTTTTCATGGTCCTGGGGGTGGCAGGAACTCAGATCTCAAAATCAGATCAAAAGGCAAAGCACTGAAAGTGGTACCTTATAAAGGGCAGCCACAGCAGTACCAGGAAAACAAGTCACTGAATAATAGTGTACTAAAGTTAAATAACAATGACAATAGGAAGATAGGAGGCCAGAGTCAAATAAGACACCTTCTTATTCACAATTGAATCTGAAACTTTTGTTCTGTGACTGAGAATAAGCCCTCTTGCTTCCATAAAATGTTAACTCCAGATTTGTTGAAAACTCAGGATGGATCAGCAGTTCACCTTTTTATGATTGATTATGGACAGATCTCAGCACCAGGAATCTGCTCCAATAAGCTGCTTGGACCATGAGGAAAGAATATATTCAGGAAAAAACAGCTATCAGCTTTACTGGAGTCATTTACTCTAGGGAACCATCTTAAGGCAAAGCAACATGAGGGTAGATGTAACATTAAGAAGGCTAAAAGACTGTCTGTTTCACATCTTAATTGCTTAAGCTATTAAACAAACACATCTGGTGTTGATGTCTCTTGAATACTGTACTTTTTATGTATCACATATGCCTCTGTGTTAATGCTTTTATGAGCTCCTCACTTTGGGACTGGTCGTCGGCTGCTGGCTTTTCTTTTTTATATTTTAATCTTCTAATGCAAAACTTATTTATCTATTTGGTGATTTCATTTTATTTGTTTTTAGCCTCAGCCTTTTGGGTTTTGCATATTGCATTGTCTATCCATTTGCCTTCCGCCACATCTCCTTCTCTCATTTGTTAAAGAGAAATTAGCAAAATTAAATAAAGGAAAATTCTACTTCTGGCAGGCATGAATTTGTTAGAGTGAGTTAAAGAAGACAAGTTTGCAAAATTGCATTATGGAGCCAAGTAATTGTTAAAAGAGATGCTGCTTCTTATTTGTTCAATAATGCTTTTAGACATTTTAAGCTTTATGAAGGATTGATTTGAGAAAAATATCCTGGGAGGATTGTGACCTTGAGTTGCCTTTTGTGGAGGAATTTACAAGGTCTAACCTAAAAAGAAATCGAAATAGAGACTATGGAGAATTTGTATTTGAAAGGGTACAAAATTGTGCAGACATGCAGAATAAGCATTATTGATAAATTTGTTTCTAAGTGTTACAGGCTACAAAAGGCATTTCCAGTTGGCTTCCTAAAAAATTTCCTGTATTCCTTAAATTTTAAAGATGTAAAGTATAAAACTTAGATCTACCGTATAGGGGCCAAGACTGATAATTACTTAGAGATCAAAGATATTGTAAAGACACAATCCTATATTTTTATCTGATACCATAAAAATGCCAAACTGCAGAAGGTATTTTGTCTAGTAGAGCTACGTTTTCCCTATCACTTTGTGTGAAATAAGACATAAGGAACTGCAGTTGCCTCAGGAATAGGCTAGCTGTTTATTCCATATGAATGGGAAACGTTTCTTGTTTTCCTATAAAAAGATGATGTAATATCCCGATTATCCACATTGAATCCGCTTCTTTGGTTAAAATGAGTAGAGAGTAGACTGTTTCTTCCTCTTCATACATACCAATGATGTTCTGTCAACAATATAGCCTGCAATGCTTTCTCTGAAATACAGAATGTTTACCCATGTAAATGTGTCTATGTATAACATACGCACAACTTTTGTTCCATTTTACAATGATACAGATAGAATAGTTACTTAAGATTCTTGAAAATCAATGTTAGATCTTCCTGTATGCTAAATATATTTCTTGTAAATATTTTAGTGGGTTTGTTTAGTTATTTTCCTTCTGTTTAGTTATTTTCCTTCTGCAAGATCCTCCTGGAGGCACTGCTGAG
>NW_008622271.1:33776-42532 GCF_000691845.1 Merops nubicus | reverse complement strand
ACCTGCTGGCCACACTTCTCTTCTTCAGTGCAGGCTTAGGGGATGATGTGATAGAGAGCAGCGCTCAAGACAAGGACCTGAGGGTACTGGTGTATGAAAAGCTGGACATGAGCCAGCAGTCTGTGCTTGCAGCTCAGAAGGCAAATCGTGTACTCAGCTGCACCAAAAGCAGCGTGGCCAGCACATCAAGAGAAGTGATTCTACCTCTCTGCTCTCCTGAGACCTCACTGGGGGTACTGCGTCCAGCTCTGGAGCCCCCTGCGCAGGAGGGATGTGGACCTATTGGAGTGGGTTCAGAGAGGGGCCACAAAAATTACCAGAGGACTGGAACATCTCTCCTGTGAGGACAGGCTGAGAGAGCTGGGTTGCTCAGCCTGGAGAAGAGAAGGGTCCCAGGAGACCACCTGGCCTTCCAGTACCTGAAGGGGGACTACAAGAAATACGGGGGAAAACTGTTAACAAGGGAATGCAGCGACAGGATGAGGGGCAATGGTTTTAAACTCAGCCAGGGGAGATTTATATGAGACATTAGGAAGAAGTTCTTTACCATAAGGGCAGTGAAACACTGGAACAGGTTGCCTGGAGGTGTGGTGGAGGCCCCCATTCCTGTGAAATTCAAGGTCAGGCTGATGGGCCTCTGAGCAACCTGATCTAGTTTGGGATATCCCAGCTTACTGCAGGGGGGTTGGACGAGGTGATCTTTAGAGGTCCCTTCTAACCTGAAGCATTCTATGATTCTGTGACTGAAGAGTTAAACTCAAGGATGAAATTTAAGTAGCTTCTGGATTTAATAATGCTGACATCCCCATCTTTATTTTTAAAAAGGAATAAAATCTTTGCATAACACTGATAGATTCTAGCATATTCTTAAATTTTCCTATTTTTTTATATACAATAATAAATTACACAGAAATATTAGCAGGCAAATAGGATAGCAAAGAATATAGTATCCTGCCTCAGTGCAGCTAATTGTCTCTTAACCTTAACCCTTTCAGTTTCTCTTGAATGTCTTTTTTTCAAAAGATGACAAATAGCAAGGTTTTGTTTCAAATGAAATAATTTAAGTGCTTTTTTTGCAACTAACTGTTAAGTTTGCTTAGGAAGCATTTCTCTTGAGAGTAGATGGGAGCAGTTTTGTGAGAGATGGTGTTACATAATGATTTTCACAAAATACTTGATTTGTAGGTTTTGACATTGACACACCAGATGACTTTGGCAGGACTTGTCTTCATGCAGCTGCAGCTGGAGGGTATGTAAAAAGGCATTCATGCTTTCATACTCGGTGTTCTTTTTTCAATTGCTGATCATTCCTATTGTTTTTTTATTTCCTGTCTGCTGTCCCCGACCTCTCCTCTTGGAATTTATGTAAACATGAAAATAATTTCAAGATGGATTCTATCTACAAACAATAAAAAGTAATTAAATATTCAGTTCAATAAATAATTATTGGAGTACAGTGTCCATGTATCATCAGCCTTACTTTTGCTTGGGAATGAACTGAATTTCATTTAAAATTCCTTTGAATGATGATAAAATTTTCAGAATTCACAACATTCATGTTGGCATGCCCAGCTAACTGTAGGACATGGAGAACAGCAACTTTGAGAACTAGGTTTTTACCATATCCGTAAACAAAATACCAATCTAAATAAAAATGCATAATTATATTCCAGAGTTTAGGTGGATTAAGTAGTCAGAACTACTTGCTCATCACTTGAGTTGTGATCCATATTGATTATTGTTATTGTATTGTAGGTTTTCTATAGCAGCTACTCAAAATTGCCTGGAAGAACTGGGTAATAAATGTCATGATACACTTTGTGGGACACAAGAACTCCATGATACTGATATTTTCATTTTTCTGTTTCAATGTTGTCTAAGTAATACTGTTAAGTCATCATTCTAAGTCAGAAGATATTTTCTAGATACATCCTTGTTCAAATGATTACAGTTAAAATGCTATCTTTTCATACAAAAACATAATTTGTGATGCATTCCCTCATTCATCTCTAGTTTAGGAAAGTTACTGAGAGTGTTTAAAATGTCAGCAGTATTGTACATCTCTTACAATGATCATATTGTATTAAATATTTTACTTTTTAGTGTAATTCATTTTAATGTTGCACCTTATATTTGGCCTTAAAAATATAAACATTAAAAACTTGCCACTGTGCCTGGAGTCCTGGTAGCAGAAAGCAGGTGTTAGTTTGTTTGCTTTAAAGAACTGACATTTCTTTTGAAATTAGGTTAATATTTATGTGCTTTTATGCATGCCATTTGATATCAATAACATTTGTAAACGTGGACTTGAAACAATTTTTAGTCTTTCCTGATCTGACACTGCAATTACAAAATATAGTTCACATATAAAAATATTTATCAACATTTTCATATGATAGTTCAGCTCAATTACAAATATTGTATGAGCTGTGTATGTGTAGGAGTTCTGGTGTTTGCAGAGGGCCAATATTAAGGAAATTAGGTTTGCGATCACAATATTACATTACTTTAATAGGAATTTGGAGTGCCTAAACCTTCTGCTAAATACTGGTGCAGACTTCAACAAAAAGGACAGATTTGGGAGGTAAGACATTCTAGATTTGTCTATTGTAAAGGGCTGTTAAAAGTATTACAGAAGTAGCATACTCTTATGTGGGCAAGCTTCTGTGTTCCAGTTTAAGTGTTGTTTAAGATACATCTCTAAGCTATGCTTCACTGTATTTTTTATGGTGTTTTGTTAAGGTGTTTAGTCTGGGTTTTAAAGACTGAGTTCCATATTCAACTGTAATTTTTATGAGCCTTTTTTGCTTATAACAATGATGTAATGTGTTTTAATTGCTCTCAACCAATGGCATTAGTGTTGTTTTACAAATATTAGTCAAACCTATGAATCTGTTGTTATTTCTAAGCTTTTTTTGTTTCAAAAATCCTTTATTTTATTATAACTGCTTCACCTTTTTCCTTTCATTATATCCATCCCTTTCTGTTTCCTTGTTCATGCTCTGAACTCTTCTGGAATGACAAATTCCTATTTTTCATATAGGATTATTTAAGTTTAGATAGCATGATCAGTACTTGTGTAAAATATCACATCACATCATAGAAAATATGATTTTCCAGGATGTGAACAGCAGAAGTAGGACTTGAGGAGAGTGTCATCAAAAGCTGTATTTTTGTTTAAATTCTACTTCCATTCTTTCCCGAGGAAGGAAACAGTCTGTTGCAGCTTTTGTCATTGAAAGTTGTCGTCTTGTTGGTTTGATTCGGCTTTTGATTTAACATACATATTATCTACAGCAATTATTTCAGAAGAGGTATAAGATTAAAATAGTTAAAAAAGGAGGAAAATGGCAAAAAGTAATTTTAAAGGACCTCCCCCTCTTCCCTCTCCATTAAAGGTCTTGACTGTCTACCCAAAATTGAGATATTTATAGTAGCAATTTATTTTTAAAAATAGAAAAGGGAATTCCGAGTCATCTTGGTGCTTTTGAAATTTTACCCGAACTGCTTTATTTAGAGAATTGTTGGTGTATTTGAAGTTGGAATAAGTTTCCTCTCAGGTTATACACATCAGTACTAATATTTCAGTTTGATTATGAGAAGAGAATGTGTATTTAAAAAGTTTTCTTTAACAATACCTCTGCTATATTTGCATAGTTACAAATAAAAAAAATAATGCTTGCCTCTCAGGCAAAATTGATCTATTTGTCAAAAACATCTACTTGTTAATTGTTGTATTTTGTTTTGTTGTTGTTCAGTTGCTATGCAGTTTTTTGACTTGTCAATATTTTTCCACGTGGCTTAAAATTATTACAAATATTTCTAATGTAAACTTGAATTTCCTCTATATGATTACACAAGAAAATTAATATAAATCTTCTCTTAATACAAAGTTTGTGCGTATTTTGGCTGGTAAATAGGTGCCCTAGATACTGTTTTGCTTTGTTAAATGACCCTTAGAAAATGGACCCATTTTTAATATCACAATGATGCATACTTCAACGCAAATACTTGGTAAAAAAATGTAAGGAGGATTTAAGTTTCATTTTATTTTGCTTTTTCTGTCTCTGTAATATTTTTTGCTCTTATTTACCACTGTACTTTTTATTTGAATGTGTACTAAAGAACTCCACTCCATTATGCTGCTGCCAATTGTAATTATCAGTGCCTGTTTGCCCTTGTGGGATCTGGAGCTAGTGTGAATGACCTTGATGAGAGGGGTTGCACACCTCTGCATTATGCAGCTGCATCAGACACAGATGGAAAGTAAGTGGCATGCTTTGTACTGAAGCCTTTCTCCTTAGAAACACTTGAGCTGTGAGTTTCGTGTGTGTTCTGCCTTCAGATCTGCCAAATGCATTTTATATTCTTAAAGATTAGGGTTGTTCATTGTATGTAATGTATTTTAGGTAACAAATATTTCTGAGAAAAATGAATAGTAAAATGTATTGTGATTTTCTGTTTATGTCCTACAGTGCAGATGTCCTAGTTCAGGAATTCATTGGGAATAGAGTTTTTAATCCCATCTCCTGTGTGGTGATTGGATGAATATCATTTGTGGAAGTTATTATGGCAGTTGTGAGCAGTAGGGTCATTATGAATCAAATTCTGATGAAGTCTAGTGTGTTTTATGGATGGTTCTTAATATTGCCCAAAAATCTCTGAAACTGATCAGAAATACACTGTAAAACTAGACTGGGAGTTACAGTAGACCTACAGCAGGGTAGAAATTAACTTGACATTTCAACAGAAGAGATTTTGTCTATTTGGTGTTTGATTATAATAATAACATAAATAACTTAAATGCTTACATAGAGATCTTATTTAGATAGCACAAAATTGGTGAGGTTACTGAAGCTCCAGATGTTGAGGAGACTTGAGAACAGTACCACTTGCACGTGCTAACGCTCCCATTGGGTTTCAAATGTGTCCAGTGACACCTTCACTGGCAAAGAGCGGCGCTTGGTGCCCTATCTCCCTGCCCTAACACAGCACCTCTGGAAAGGTGAGGTAGCAGTAGGAATGAGGTGGCATATCACTTCCAGAATGGGTTCTGAAGGATAAATAAAGAATATTTTCATGGCCATTCAAGTAATATTTAAAGCAGTGCTTTTTTTTTATGTAAAGCCAGATTTTGGAAAAAAAAAAAAAAAAATTCTGCTGCTTTTTAGATATATTTTCAGTTCCTGGTGGAGTCTGCTGAGATAATTTTACTTAATTGCCCTCTTACTAGTTGAGCTAAGATTAATTTTAGCTTCACAGTTACTCTCAAAACCTCCAAACTATAATAGTTCTTCAGATGACATCGTTTTGCCATCTGTCTTAAAAAAGGCACAAGCAAGAATAATGATGGCAATACTGCAGAGCTTTGGAAGATAAAGAATCATCTCTGGAACCTACACAGTATTGCCCTTCTGATTAACAGTTGGCTTTCTGTAAGACGGGCTGCAAAGCAGCATGGCCTGAGGAGAAGTTTTTTATATTGATGCAGCAAGATATTGGTAACAGCTGTAAAACCAGTGCTGCTCAGCTCTTACTCAAAACGGGAATGAAGCTAAAATGATTACTGAGTTAGAATGCAAAGCCTGGGGGAGAAGAAAAGGAAATTATCTATATAGAAATTCCAAATATATTAATGCTCATTTTTGTAGTCTTTGTTCAGACATCTTCAAACACAGATTTTAGGGACAAGGATGTTTTTGTTGAAAACTATTTTCTAGTTCATTGCTGCTCAGAAGTGTTGCTTTTGTATCTTTAACAAATGCGTCTGATCTGGAACGAACATCAGCAAGCTGCGTTTTGACGAGACTAGAGAGAGAAACGTGATGGCAGAATGAGATAAATTAAGCAGTATCATAGGATGGGGGGGGGGGAATAAAAAAAAAAAAAAAACTCAAAACATGCTCTTTGTTAGAATTGTTTAACAGACAGTGCACCAAGAAATAAATGTGAAATAAATTTAACTTCTCTGGGCTTTCAGAAAGTTTGATTCATCTCCTTTTAAAGAAGCCTGTTGAGGACGGTTAGTATGCAAAATATGCAACATTAATCTCTTTCCTGGATGAGGAAAATGTTAAAAATAATCATCCATTTTGCACTGGGAAGAATGGGTACTCTGGGAGTTTTAGGAGACTTCACTTCCTGCAGTGTACTTAGTGTATTGTGGGTTTTGTGAGCACACAAATATAGAAAGTACACAATAGCAAAGACCAATTAAATGTTTAACATTTGTTAATAAGCCATGAATGTTAATTCAAAACCAATGATTAAAATTAACAAAGAAAGTTAGACCATTAGACAATAAAATATGGGGACATTACCACTCAATAGGACAGATTTTACTAGTCTTTGGATTTGCAGAAATCTCATCCTGTTTCAGTTCAAGCAGAAACATGCAGGCACAGTTGCCATTAATGAAATCCAGGCATTTGTTTGCTGGGCAAATAAAACACAAATTACTTGGTTAAAAAAATGTAGATATGCTTTACAAGTAGCTTTTTAATAGATACATTGAGCCTGTGAATTTAATTAATTATAGCTTGTGTTACCTATGCAATTCTCTAAAACTTGAGAATTTTTACCTTTTTCACTACCTGCCTAAGTCCTTTGCTCCTGTGTGCTGGACACAAAATTATTAAAGTGAGAGTGGTGCCACACCCGTTTTTTCTCAACTTTGTAATGAGGCAGAGTATTTTGGAATTAGACATCTGCTTGTTCATAGTTTCTCCTGCAGCTTTTTGCCCCTTTCATCTTCACTCACCTGGTTTGTTACTTTCAGCCTTTGTCTGGAAAAGCAAATGTCAGCTCTTCCCTTCAGGAAATCGCTGTTGTTGTGCATGAGGTTATTTGGCCCAGTACAGCTATCTTACTCCTGTTGAAATGTGGTTCCATTTCATCACAGCTGGTACTGAATCTCATTCAGATGATGAACTTACACTGTTCCATCTGCTGACTCTAAGCCCTTCCTTGAAAGAACTGTTGAAGACTTCTGGTGTTGCAGGGTCATGCTGTCTTCCCTGAGGAGATGGCTGCTTTTTTTTTTTAGAATTTCTGCCTGTATTTCTCCAAGATTTGAATGTTCTCCAGGGTTTTGAAAGAGGAAGTTTATCCTCTTAGTGGCATGGATCAGAGGTCATGTTAGGATTCCTGCCTCTCCCATTTAAAACTGGCATATTCTACTGCAAGTTTTTCACATGACATCACTGAGTAGCCATATTGTGCAACTACAAACATTGAAATGTCCTTCAACCAAACAATTTTCTATGAGATAATGGCAGCTAAACACCTCATTTTGTCAGTGTATCAGACTGGTCTCTTTGTCACTACTGATAATGGCAATCTGTGAGATCTTTAGATAAACTGTGCTAAGGAAGAAAGATTGCAAGCTGGATTTGACAAGATACTATATTTTTTAGCTTCACGTGTACTTTAACTAATAAAGGACAAGTATTTCATAATCCCAGAGAGGAGAAGGGATGGTGACCTATTGTATGCTTCAGAAAACCAAATGGCTTCACCAGAAAGTTCAAGGTCATGATGGTCACTTTGGAAAATGTTGCTGAAATAATAGACAACGTAAAATTAAGAACAAGTAGGATTATTGGTTGGAATCATTTAGAGTGCCTGCATGGGTCTAATGGAAAAAAAAAGAAAAAAAAAAAAAAGAAAAATAAGGAAAGGGAAGTGGCTTTAATACCATATTTTTCATCCTCTTGCCTGAGTCTGTGGTTGAAACTGTGTTATGTTCTGCCTTACAACTTTGTGTAATGAAAGAAATGGTAGTATACAACTGTGCCAACAGCTATGGGTGTTTACTGTATAAGTAAATCAATAAATTAGTGTCTAGTAGTGGAAGCATATGTGTGTGTGACTCTTGGATCTTGTGACTCTATGAAGAACTCAGCTATTGGTTCTCTTATTTCCCTATTAAGTACAGAATAATGTACTGACACAAAAACAAAGTTAGTAATCATATTAACAAAGGTAACCTCAATTGTATTAGTTAAGAGGAAAATAGCCATGAAATACTAGTTTTAAGCAAGTCAGATAACTCAGGGGATGCAGAATGCCTTCAGAGAAGGATTCTTTCAAATTTTGGAAGCTTTGTGATTGACCTTAACACTTGGTGTAATGAGTTAGGTGTTCTCTAGTCCTAGCCAATATTGTACATTAAATCAGTGTTCCTGTGTGCTGTATTCTGTTTTCCAATGGAATTGGAACAATGTAACACTTAGCATTAAGTTGAAATTCAGCATTTAGCTACATGGTTGTGTGTGTCAATTTGAACAGGTGCCTGGAGTACCTGCTCAGAAACGACGCCAATCCGGGGATCCGCGACAAACAAGGGTACAATGCAGTCCATTATGCAGCTGCCTATGGGCATCGCTTGTGCCTCGAGCTGGTAAGAAAACATATCGCAGGTGAAAGCTGCTCCTACAGAGTACGACACGGGGGCTGGGGGGTTCCTCCCCCTTGCTTCTTCATCTGTGAGCTAGGTCAGTACTGTTTTTCAGACCCTGTGAGGATAAATATTTAAGCACTTGCTACTTTTAAAAAAAAGGGGCAGGGTGAGGTGCTAAGACACTGCATGCTTGCTTACAGAGATAATAGATTTTGAGATGAAGAGATAGGTGGTTGAGGATGTGGGATATTAGTTTTTGTGTGTTTCTTAACTTAGAATACACTGTTGAAATAAAATAATCATGGGTTCTCCCACTACAGAGGGTTAAGAGATTTCATAAGTATCATCTGAAGGA
>NW_008622271.1:0-33745 GCF_000691845.1 Merops nubicus | reverse complement strand
GTAGGGAAAACCTACAGTAAGGGTGCCTTTTAAAATATTATACACAGTCATAGTAACTAGTGGCCACATAATAGAATTTTAGAAAATAAAGCCTCTGGTAGTTTTTTATTAATCCCTTTGCAAAAATGTGTATGTTAATTTTATCTTCTCTGTTATGCAACTTAGTATTTTTATACACTTTTTTAATATTCATATGTATTCAAACATGAATTCTGAATGTTTTTCATTGCAGATTGCAAGCGAAACACCTCTAGATGTTGTAAGTGTATTTCTTACTGTTGAAGTATGACTGTACAGGAAAAGGGAATGTGATCTTAAAAATACAGCTTATTTTTAGACTCATTCAACCATTTCTTCAATGCATAGATGCATTTCATTTCAATTGCAATTTAGATTTAATTGCAATTCATAATTTTAAAATAGAAAATTGTTTTTAAGCCACTTATTTTTTACTGAAGTATTTGTATGACCATATTATAAACATGTAATAACGAAAACTTAATGATCTGACTGTATTTGGTGTTCTTCAAACACGTTGAATTTCTTAATTCTACTAGTGTACTAAATTAAAGTCTTGAAAAAGACCCAGAATTAAAACTTAAGAATGCAACTGAAAGTAGCAAATAGAAAGATATATACACAGATATATTACTCATATTTTGTAACACTTTTGCCTTTTTTGTGTCCATTTTTTCTTTCTGGAAAATGCTTTTCTGTTCCGAGAAATCAATCCTGCCTTCTGGTTGGAGGAGGCCTTGTGCAACCCAGTCTAGTGGGAGGTGTCCTTGCTCATGGCAGAGGGTTTGGAACTAGGTGATCTTGAAGGTCCCTTCCAACCCAAGTATTTCTATGATTCTGACTTTTCATACTGTTTTCTGCTGACTTTTCACCTAATCTAAACGCTTGTTTATTTGGTTTTTGTTTTTCTTACTATAGCTATTCTCACTTGCCCTTGTCTTCCCTTTGTAGGCATTTGATCCATATTATTTTATATGGCTGCTTCAGGAAAAATATTTTTAGACTAATTTCTGATTTAATTATTGTGTTGTTATGCAAAATTAAGCAACTGTGCTTGGGAGATGGATCTGGGGAAGGGGTTGCAGTCATTGCAGTTGAAATTCTTTAAAAGGTTGGAGATCTAGAATTCTTAAGGAAACTGTAATCCTATACTAGTCTTTGTGGGTTTCTTATTTCTCAATCTGTGTATACTGGGAACCTATAACAAATATTGCTGAATGTTTCTAAACCTGAGGGGGAGGTTGCACTCACTCTGGCTTTCTCTCTCTGCTAAGCTAATGGAAACATCAGGTACTGACATGCTGAATGATTCAGACAACAGAGCACCTATAAGTCCATTGCATTTAGCTGTAAGTATTTAATTCTTTAGTGATGATAGTTAATCTAATTGCAAACTGCTGTTGACATAGGTTTATTCTTTTGGGGATTTCTTTTAAAATGGGTCAATAGTAATAAATGAAACATGAAAATAAGTACTAATATTCTTGAATGAGCTATACAAGGTGATGTTTGCATGTCTTTTGAAAATCGCTTAATGAAAAAGTCTTCATTTGGAATCTTCTAATTAAGTTTTATGTTATAATTTGTACAGTGAAACTTTTAGAACTTGTTCTATGAGTAATGACTTCTTTTTTTAATCATCATCATCGTTTTACCCTCAGCAATTTATGAGATAAGTTTGTCTTGACACATTCCTATGGACTATTCTCTGTGCTATTTTTTATCCTTATATATCCATTCTGATCTCTTAACTGTTTCATCCCTGAAG
The DNA here is from genome assembly GCF_000691845.1 of Merops nubicus. NCBI lineage: Eukaryota > Metazoa > Chordata > Aves > Coraciiformes > Meropidae > Merops > Merops nubicus. Next base: position 31,959 of record NW_008622271.1, on the reverse strand, counting down.
TCCTTTCCATTTTACCAATTATGTTAGTTAACTGTAGCCATTTGTACTGTATTCTTTTTAATTACAAATTCCACTGGCTTTTTCTTTTAGCAATATTTTATTGAAAAACTAATAGGAATTAGTTAAGTCCTCATTTGAAATAATCTGAGGGTAATGTAACCATCACATAAAGCAACGGAATACTGGTAGTTATACAAACTGGAGACAGATGATTTTCTGAAAGTAGTTTGGGTGGCTGGCTGAAAGGATAAAATGGAAAAGACCCACCAGCCTTCTTGCTGAAATTGTGTTTTGGGTTTTTTTTAGTTAATTGTAACTACTGGAACTACTTCCATGCTCCATCAGTAGCTCGTACACTTGTTGTAACAGTATTATCTTCACAGTTTCATTTATGTAGTCCTGGAAAGAAAAGAAAAAATGTGAAGTATGGGAAAACTGAAGAATTTTCTTATTCTTGTAGGCCTATCATGGCCACCATCAAGCTCTGGAAGTGCTGGTACAGTCACTGCTGGACCTTGATGTGAGGAATAATAATGGAAGGACACCATTGGATCTTGCTGCCTTTAAGGGACATGTGGAATGTGTAGATGTGCTCATTAACCAGGGAGCATCGATCTTGGTGAAAGATTATGTTGTAAAGAGGACCCCAATACATGCTGCAGGTATGTGCTAACCTCTAACCTCTAAAATTTTGGCTTTTGAAGTGGATCATCTTTCTGTCCAGAAGTCTCCATCATTAATGTTCTCAGAAATGGTGTTTAGGAATAGATGATGGCTTTTAAGGTATATGCTATGCTGAGAAAGGTGTAAAAAAGCAGTTGTAGGTAGAAACCAGTATTAGCCCATAAGTCCTTTGAACTTGAGGAGTGCTGTTCCATGCTGCTCTCTGGAAGGCTGCATTGTCCTTGACCATTCAGCTAGCTGGGCTAATTCTGCTGACAAGTGTCACTCACATGTTCCTGTTTCCTCTTCTTTCATGCAGCCCAAATTCTGGGCCCAGTTTTAGATATTTGAATTGTGTTGCCTGTTTTGGCAATAAAATAATTCAAAGAGTGACTGGAGCCTTGGAGAATTTTGTCAGTTTGAGAAAAGACATGAAAATTACACTGGTTTTTTTTCCCAAGGATTTAAATGGCTTCTGAGTGTTTTCAAAATAACAGCAATCCTTTGCAATGTTTTCTTGCTGTGTTTCCTAGGAAGCTTCTATAAACCTACTCTTCTCAAAGCCTAGCATGTATACTATATTCTTATTTTTTTCCTTTCTTTGAAAGTAGGCTTATTTAAATTGACATAGTTGTGGCGTTACAGAAGTGTTGCAGTAAAAAGAGCATTATGTACAAAACACTGTCATTCTATTCACTTCATTGTGAATACATGAAGTGAATAGAATGCCCATGAACACAAGCTGTATTCTTCTATTTGATTTAGCCATCTCCTAACTTCTGTTAGCATTTCTGTCAGCTTGAGAAGCATGAATTGTCACTGTTCTTATGTGGACTGAATACAGCAGCTGTATGTCAGAAATAATTTCCCCATCAAGAAGCAATCATCTTCTTTTATGAGTTGCATTTAAATGTGATTTCTCAATTTTTTGTTTCTTTTCTTTTTCCTTCACTGCTTGGTTAATTACTTCTATGCACTACATTTCCTTATCTTCTTTCTAAATGTGGTTTCAGTTATTATTTCATAACTGTGCACAAACTACACTTGCTAATAAAATCTGTGTATAATTGTTTAAGTGTGTGTTTACCTGTGCCTTAAAAGTCATGCTAATTACTATATTTAGTTGTTCCTTCTTGTAGATGTTGTATAAGCATATATTCTAATTATAGTTAATGTATGCAACCTCATTTATATGTAAAAAACAAATACTTGTTGACAATTGACAGTTGAAATCAGTGCCTGATTTCTGAAATAATTTTCTAGTGTTCATATTTTGTGTTCCTAATTTAACTTTTGACACTGGTAAAGCTGTCCAAGGAGTTTTCAAGCTAATGGGCTTTAGTCTGGGCAGGTTACCATTCTGCTTGAGCTGTTATACTCAAAGGCAATTGATATCAAACTTGTGTTTTTATGATGTTTTACAGCTACAAATGGTCATTCAGAATGTTTGCGGCTATTGATAGGAAATGCAGAACCACAGAACGCAGTGGATATTCAAGATGGAAATGGCCAGTGAGTTTAAACAATACATGCTCTGTTCTTCACAAGTGATTGTTTTTTGTGACAGGAACACCAAAATATTTTACGTTGGTGATTTTTAATTTATTACCTTAAAGGGAGACAATATTTGAACTAGGACAAATGTGACTGTATTTTGCAATAAGCTTAATATTGGTGGTAAAAAACTTAGCTTTTTCAGTTGGGAGGGACCTAAAATGTGTCATATTGCCCAGATGCTGAAAAAATAGATTTTAATAACTTAATCAGGACTTCTGAATTAGGAGATCCTAATTTATTTTCTTGATTGTAAAAAGCAAATATGAATAGCGTACTTGAGGTGAAGATAGCACTGTTCAGAAGGATAGTAGTTATGCTTCAGCTGAGTGCTAGCCTGTTAAATTTCCATGTAGATCACATTTTTCCACTCTCTGCTTAGAACTCCTCTGATGTTGTCAGTTCTCAATGGGCACACGGACTGCGTGTATTCACTCCTTAACAAAGGAGCCAACGTAGATGCCAAAGATAAGTGGGGAAGGACAGCATTACATAGAGGGGTAAGAGAATGTTCTTTTCTTGTCCCTTTCAGTTTTATATGTATTGATTTTAAATACAGACTTAATATGAAGCATTAGTGAATTTCTCATTTTGCAATTCTTAGTTTTTAATTGTCTTTTTGATTGTTTTCAAAAGGCTACCTTTTGCCTGTTTGCTGCATACCCTTGGAATTCTTTTGGATTTCTGGAGTCTTTTATTCTCATTGTGAAGTGTTGACTGGAGAGGTCCTAGAGTACAGCTTTTTGTTATGTGGTGGGGTGGCGTTAACAGGAGGAGGAAAAACATGATATGTGCCATATGCCAAACATTTTTTTCATCATGTCTGCCAGATAAAACAATGGATTAGCCTTAGAGATTAGCAGTTTGCTCAGTGCTATTCTAAAAAATTATTCTGTCATCAATATTACAATACATTACTATTTTTCCAACTGAATTACTGTTTACAGGAATAAAGATCATAACTGTGCTTATTTTGTTGTTACTTAAAAATGTGAGAAATTGCCTGAAGTTTGCTTGCTTTAGTTATTCATATATACAAGCCAAGGTGAATATTTGCAAACTTGCTGTTTCTTATCTGTATCTCAGGCAGTTACTGGGCATGAGGAATGTGTGGAAGCGTTGCTTCAACATGGTGCTAAGTCCTTACTCCGAGACTGTAGGGGTCGTACCCCTATACATTTGTCAGCTGCATGTGGGCATATAGGTGTTCTGGGAGCTCTCCTGCAGTCAGCTACATCTGTGGATGCAGTACCTGCAATAGCAGACAATCACGGCTATACATCACTGCATTGGGCCTGCTATAATGGTAAAATGCATTCAAGTTAAAATACAGCTCTGAATGGATTTGTTGGTATGGAGATAGAAGTTCTTGCTACTTACAAAAGCAACCTATAAAGTCTGTCCTCTTCCAGTTTGTATCAATGTGTTAGTATTACACCATGATATCTTGAGGGATGTATTAACGTCTAGTAAATCATATGAGGTGTTTATTTTTGTGCTACATTCCTAGTTTTATGCCTTAAGGAGTCTTTCAAGAAATTTAGCATGGTACCCATTAACAAAAACATGCCACGCATCCCAAAAAAAATCACCTTCACAGGGAGTCTTGGGAGGAATGGTTTTGGATTAAATATTTTTTTAAAGTTACTTCAAATCAAGCTTGATAGACATAAGAAGCTCAAGTATATAAAAGTGGTTCAATAAGAATTTTTTTTTCTGCTGATCCTTTTCTTTGTTCATACTTTTCCTGGATTTGGGGGTGAGGGAGGCCTTCAAAGGTACGAAATTCAGCTCCTTTGGTCTAAAGATTTTGTTCTGTGTGTTCATTGCTGACATCATGTGAAGTTCTCATTTATTTAATATCTGAGTCAAATGATAGAGAAAGATCAAGAAGCAGGGGTTGATAGCTTCATTTTATCAGTTATTTTAAATTGAATAGCTAACTAAACTCTCTTCACAGCTGAAGCAACTGGGTAATACACTGATAATTTGAACTAGAATATCGTCTTTTTATCACATCAATAAAATTAAACTCATACAGTTTGGTCCATTTTCAAAGTGACCACAGCGTCAGAATAAAATAGAAGTGAAATATGCTTGATTTGTAGAATGAAAATTTGACAGGACTTGTGAAAATACAGATCTTCAGATATAGGTGAATGTTGAACCAAGATTCTCTGCATACGCATTGAAGATTAGCTACGTGTTTTAGCTACCTGTACAGGAGCAGGCTATAGGATGTTGAAAATAATAGTCTAATAGGTTGAACATGTTCTTTTTAAGCTTTTGTTATAACTGTCAGCGTGGCTTTTCTTTGGGTTTAGCAAGACAGTGGAACAAAAATAACCCTCAAGGGGTGGAGATGCTGTCATGTAGTCTAAATGGTGAATGCACAGAAGTGTTTGAAACGTGGAGGTGTAAAGAAATAAATTATGTGTTCTGATGTTACTCATATAGTATGAGAATACTTCTAAATTTCACAAAGTTTACAGTGTTAAATGTCAGTTTGATTAGCACGATTCTAAAAATTTTTAGTTCCTAAGTGTAGACCTATTGAATGTAACAAGTGTGTCTTTGAAACTTTAAAATATTGCTTAAACTAATTTATAAACTTCTTGCTGTTGTTTTTCATTCATAAACAGACCTTTTACTTTTTTTAATACGTAACTCTTATATTTGTTTCAGGTCATGACAGTTGTGTAGAGCTCCTCCTGGAACAGGAAGTTTTCCAGAAAATGGAAGGAAATTCTTTCAGTCCATTACATTGTGCAGTGTAAGGAAGTGCAAAATTCTTCTTCATAGATTTCATTGCTGTATTTAACAAAAGATTTATCATTCTGTAAGTAACAGCCTGTTTAATTTATTATAGGATAAATGACAACGAAGGTGCTGCAGAGATGTTAATTGATACATTAGGTGCTGGTATTGTCAATTCAACAGATTCAAAAGGAAGGTAAGAGGGTAAACTCACAGTGGAAGAATGATTTTAATTTAATAGTTAGAGTGACTCTGGTAAATTCTAAAATCATGTGGGCTATTTTATTTGCTACTTAGGCTAGTTCCCCCTCATCCCTGTTTTTATTCTTTGAAGATTTTTTTTAATTATTCTGCGCTAGAAACAAATTTTAGATTTTAAAAAATCCTGTTCTGATTCAATAAGCTTGAGTTGACCTTTTATTATATAGGCAAGTTTGAACATGTTTTACATTGCATCACTTTGTGACTAGTATTTTATGCATATTTTTTTTTTCTGAATCAAATTGAATCTCTATTATAAACTACATAGAAGGAATTATTTGAAACTTGAAGGTGAGTTTCTAAAGGCAGCAGTCACAACTCGAGCAGTACTGATTGCAGAGGATCAGTGAGAGGTATTGCCAGTCTTTTGTACCTGCAGGATGACAGGCAGGATGTCCCTTTGAATAAAGTAGAAAGCATGTCTGAATGTGACCTTGTTGTCTTTTGATCTGTTGTAGAACTCCTCTTCATGCAGCAGCTTTTACAGATCACGTTGAGTGTCTACAGCTTCTGCTCAGTCACAATGCTCAAGTTAATGCTGTAGATTCTTCTGGGAAAACACCTTTAATGATGGCTGCAGAAAATGGACAGACAAATACCGTTGGTAAAGACAAAGCTTCATATATGTCTGTTCTCAGGTTAATCTTACTGTGGGTAAAGTGGCCTTTACAGTGAACGTTCTTGTAGATATATTTTGTCAAAATTGTTTTCATTTTGCACAAATGGAAGCTGTTAAGACTTGAAGGACTATGCTTTTAGTTAATACAAATCTTTATTTCCGCAGAGGTGCTGGTTAGCAGTGCTAAAGCTGACCTGACTTTGCAAGACAGTTCTAAGAACACGGCCCTCCACTTGGCTTGCAGCAAGGTGTGTGCATAGTCTGACCAGTGCTGAGCTTTGGGTTATCGAGCACTGTTTGCAAATATGAACTTGTTACTTTGAAAAGGCATTCAAAGCAATTTTTGAAGATTATTTGTTATATGACAGATGTTTATTCTGAATTAAGGGTCATGAAACTAGTGCCTTGTTAATACTGGAGAAGATTACGGATAGAAACCTCATCAACGCCACCAATGCAGCCTTGCAAACGTATGTATCAGCAGTGAGTGTGCTTTACAGTTGAGTTTTTAGTGTGCTCCTTGCTCATAAAGAGGAATGTTTTTAAGAGTCTTTTCCAAATGGTTGAATTTTAATTGCTTAATAGACACGACGAGTTGAACCAACTTAGGGTGAAACAGGGTTTTGCGCATAATTGAGGTTCTAGTTTTAGCTGGGTGGAAGGGATGATTAATCTTAAATTACTGTGATTCAGGGAATCCTGTGTGGAATTACTGCAATCCACTGAGATTACGTATAAATCATGATTTTTCTGGTTTATAAATTACCTGTTTTTTCAAGTAAAATTCACTTCAATTAACAACTCAAGGCAAACTGACACGCTCTTCAAAGCTAGTTAATATAAAAAAAAATCTAGTTGAACTATGCTTTTATTCTTCAGCATGCTTTCTGTTAGCAAGACACCTGTTCCCACTAGGATGAAAGACTATTTTCTGTTAAATACTACAGAGAATACAGTATTCTTAATGCTTCCTGAAGATGTCTAAAGTAGAATTAAGCCTATTTTGTTAGCCCAATCATGAGGAAAGCTTTAAAATGTAGTAGTAAGTTGTACTGGGGAACATATATCAGGATGGGCTATTAAAATGACTCTTCTGCATTTTTTTTCCCTTTTAAATATTGCCTATAACACAAATACATTCTTTGACATTTAATATGTAGCTAAGTTATGTACCTGAATTGTTAGACTGCTTTAATAATGCTATTGGAGACCATTTAGGAAAAAATAACCCCTAAATGTTAGGGAGTTGTAAGCCATTTGCGCATTCTCTGGCCTGACATCCCTTCTAGAACCTGTCGCATTCAAACTCCGACAGTTCTTCCAGCTATTCCAAGAGATTTGCTTAGGAGTTAAGATAGTAAGACTTCTTCTTCCTCTGCTCTCATTGCTCACCATGGTGACCCTCAGGCAGCATGAAATCACCAGAAAGCAGGAAAGGGATTGATTGCTTCATTTATGGCTTGAAGTGGGAATGTCTTAAAAGAAGGAGAGGCAAAACTGAGATGGGAACAGAAGTGGGAAAGTATGCTACCACAGGCTCATGGAATTCCACCCACATGCCTCGGCTCATACAGTCTGATCAAGAGATGTTGTGTGGAAAAATAGGTACATATTCACACCTCCATGAAATGTTTGCATAAATAGCAAGATTTTAACAGTTGTTTAAAATATTACTGGTTTAACAAATGGTTTTAATAACTGCCTTTCTAAACAGCTTAAACAATGTCCTGCTTTGTGGTAAGATAAGCATTAAAATCATTGGACTCTACATTAAAACGATTTTAATTACAGCACATTCTTTCAGTGTATCTATTGTGTGCACCAGTTCTTGAATTTTAATGCTTCAATGTAAACATCATAGATACAGCTGCTCCTATTTGTATCTTTTTCATTTCTGGTCTCCAAGTAAGCACTTGTTTCCAAATCAAAATATGATTCATGATTCAGTCAAAGAATTTTCAAACAACTTTAAGAATCTCAAAACAAACAAAGTGCATTATAAAGCAGAAGGGAAATAAGCTGATTATTCTATTTCCTGATGAGTGGTGGTAGGGTTTTACTTAAGCCAGTGGGAACAAATTTTCAGAAACTGTTGCATTTGAAAAAGATATAACTAGAGTATTTGAGGTAAAGCTAAACTTTCCTTGATAGATGAAGTCAGTGCAAAATGGAGTTATGGTTAATAGTTTGAGGGTTTGAAAAGTAATCTGCTTCTCTTGCTTTGTGCATTATACTGTGAAATAATTATTTTCTCTCTAGTCACAGTGGAATATAGTAGTTTCTAAAAGGCAGACTGATTAAATGCTTCTGCATCTCTTACAAGCATTTACAAAAAAAGAAAATTTTACAATTTGTAATTTCTACAGTTAGAGTATATTTTGACTTTCTGCTGTTAGTGTTCTACTCTAATGATTATTGCCAGTTATTCCTCAGATGTGGTGATATGTTACAACAGTTCAGTGAAGGATTTATCAACAGTAAGGTACCAGACATTTCTAACTTATTAGCATGATGAATTTCATAAGCAGGCACATTTGTTCTAGCAGCTACTTCCTTACTGTGTCGTGCCAGGAAAAGAAGAATACGCAGAATTATTATACAGTTCCTTTGCAATAAGAAAAGAGATTTGCTCATTTTCCCATCTCAGTTACTGTATCTACAATATTTATACAATGTGTAAATAACATACAGGTATAAATACTTCAGTAATCATTTAACTAGATGCAGGCTGCCTATCTTCATTAATACCTTGTTCTGAGGTTCAAATATGAGTTTGCTTGTCTTCACAGACCTCTGCATGTTGCTGCTCGGAACGGACTAACAGTTGTAGTTCAAGAGCTTCTAGGGAAAGGAGCAAGTGTACTTGCTGTAGACGAAAATGGTAAGAAAAATTTAACTTTGCTTCCCCATAAAGAACTGTGCTTATAAACTCAGCTCACCATAAAAAACAATAACCCTTTGGAAATTTCATATGAGCCTTGCAGTTGGTTCCCCCACAGGAAAAATGTGATGCTGATGGGTCATCTTAGCAAAGCAGAAGTGTAAGGGAAGTGAAAACTCTGAGACCAATGCAGGTCACGGTATAGAAATACTTGGTTTGCATTTGTACTTTTTTTTTATAATATGTACCCTATAAATACACTAGCTTTGGCACGCTGAAAAAGGTCAAGAAAACATAATGCTTAAAGTAAAATATAAATTTCAGCTGTTAAGAAGCTGGATTGAATTGCTGTTCATTTTGTCATGGTAGGTGTACTGGTGTTAGTGTTTAAAAGCAAATATGAATTACAGATCTCAGTGACTGGTCTCAAGCTTCTGGCTCTTTAGAGGTTTTTTGCACACAGAAGTAAGAAAATGTAACTGCTTTATCACAGAGATTAAGTCCTGTATCTTACAGGAACAAACAAAAATTAAATCTACCAACTTCTTATTTGCTTATTTTCACATAAGACATTTTTGGTCCTCTGAAGCTGTGCATTTAGAACTGTACGAGCTCCTCTCTTAGGTCACACCCCAACGTGTCTTAACTGGAAGCAGTAGGCAAGGGGGGAGGGTGGGTGTTCTTTTTTTTTGCCTTTTGTGAGGTGTGTTGGTTGGTTTGTGTGTGTTTGTTTCATTTGGTTGTTTGGTTTTGCTTTTTTTTTTCCCCAGAAGGGATGTGCCTAATTAATAGTTCTAATTATATTCCCACTTTGGAGAGTTTTTCATCTCTTAATGTTTACTGTGACTTTCTTTTTGTGTTTCTCAAATTACACTGCTTCAAGTGACATGGGCGGTTTAAAGATCATTCCTTGCCTAAAATAGGAGACGGTAACTGCTAAATGAAACCCTAAAATGAAAAAATTAGAAAACATATCTGCTTGATTTCTGTTTCTCATCACAAGTTTGCCACCTGGAGGTGTTTATATTTCTGTGGGCTTTTCATGTGCAGCCAGCCAGTCCCTTGTCAGGGTGGATCTTTGAAGTGACAGAGAAAAACACTGTTTGTATAGAAGTCACAGTTCTCTGGCAGCCTGAGGATCTAGCTGCAACATGTTAAAACTTCTTAATTTTGCTCATATTTTAAATTTTGAAGTAACTCTTGATCGCTGCCTCATATTGTTTCTCACTGTGGTTCTTTTCTTTTCTAACAGCAATTGCTTTGTTTATAAAATTTTAAGTGTCCTTGAAAGGAAATCTTTTTCTGTTTAAGCTGTTGTGCCAGCTTAAAGTACAGCATGTGCTAAGTGATGAATTCTTCAAGTTGTGAAAGAGCAAGAGAAACTTTCTTGGGATTTATAAATCTTGCACCTGCCACTGTAACTTTTTCTTAATTCTTAGAAGTACTAGCAGGCTTGCTAAACCTGCTGCACAAGTCTTGATTTCCATAGTATACCTTTTATACTAAATGAAAAACTGGCAGCAGTGATAGCCAGGTTCTGCTTTAGGTCTACTTGTCTTTGATTTTAATATCTACTGCTACAGTATAAGTGTTTCTTAAGGGGGGAAAAAACAAACAAACAAACAAACACACAAACATTTATTTAATCCTAATAAAGTAAAAATACAGGAGAAACTGAATTTAAAAAAAAATGACTGTTAGGCTTAAAAGTGTGATTCATGCATTTTTGGGGGTGAAGGCTGTTCGGCAAAGCAGACTGAAGAAATAGATTGCATCCAACACTGACATTCTCTTACTTTAGCATAGTTCAGTGATCTGCCACACGTTTCAGGTAAAATTAGATTAAATGCAAGGTAGTTTGAGTTAGTATTTTACATGGAAGAGTGTCTTGATATATGGAATATGGAATATGTAACAAGAAGAACCTCAGCTAGTATGGAGTGATGATCTCTTCATCTTTGAAGTTGTTTCTTTTTATAATGTCTGGATTAACCTTTTTAAAATAGTGTCTCTTTGTATTTTTTATCTGTATAAAGATACGTAATAGTCTTCTGTTGCTATATTTGGGCTACAGAAGATTATTGAAAAACATGAGCTTTGGAAAAAACCTAGCATCACTCCAATTCTCTGCATTTCAGTTTATGGATAATTTATATTTAAAACTCTAGAATTGAAGTCATACCGCTTTTGTTACAGAGCACGTCTTAATGTGCTGAGATTAGTTCTTAAACATCTCAAAAAGTAGTGTCTTTGGAAACAATCTAATCTTGGTTCTCAGTGCAACTGAAACAGCAGATTAACTGTCTAGTGTACTTACCAAAAGTAGTCATGTTGAGGGTTCATTCTCAGTTCTGTATCAGTCCTCAAATATTTCAGGTTTTTTGCCATGTTTCCACATCTGTCTTCATGAAACTTTACTATCATTCTCATCTGCAAAAAATCTGTTGAATTTTACATTATGTAAGTTTACCTGTCTTTAAAAAATAACTAGCTTCTTTCTTTCATTTGACACCGCTGAAGTTTTGGTTTTGGTCACTTAACTTGCCAAGTTTTTTTTGTTATTTTATTGGGTTTTTTTCCTACTATTTAACTTACCAGGCTAATTAAATTTTGTAGCATCATCTGTCTTATTTGGCATATTAACGTGCAACACAGTAGTGAGAGGAGGCATTCTCTAACTCCAGAGACTGGCATAGGAGAGACTGGCATACTTTCTGGACTCAACATTAATGTTTGGCCTTTCAAGTTTGTTTGTTTTTTTTAATTAAAAAAAAAAAAAAGAGGGGGAGAGGGGAATTTTTTTTGGGCTCTAGTTCTTTTCCAAGCCTTCCTTTACCCGTATTCTAGTTTATACTGGAGACCTCCAGTTTTCTGGAAGGAATTTTTCTTCTAAATGCTTATGAGATGACTCACGCCTCAGATGACTTTCTTCTCTTTCCCAAGCGTGAGACTTCTTTCAGTTTATCTTGCGAACTGTCTTTGCACTGACCACAGTAATAACCCTCTGATGTTCCTGTAGGCGCCTTCATGGAAACTTTGAAGCCCCAGGGAAGGGAGCAGCTCTGCGTTTGGGTGGGGGGAGCCCCAGCCCCAGCCTGAAGTCTGTGTCCACCACTTAGGCTCTGTTTTCTGTTGTGCCAAGGGAGCAGCTTCAGCTTGTTCTACTTCTGTTGCCCTGTCTATAAATCAAGATAGTGATTTTTTTTTAATCTTTTTTTTCCTGTGACAACCTACACAAATACAAGTAGAGATGCTGGGGCTCATTATATGAGAACTAAGTATTTCTCTGGAGTTGGTACTTTTACCAACATCCTGTTAGAAGAACATTTGAAGTGTTTATATCTGTTGTTGCCCTGATCAGTTTGAAGTTGTTTAAGGGACATAAAAATACAATTCTTATAATTTTAAAATAATATGGACAAAAATAAAGTGTTGAAGGATGCAGATGTCAGGCTTTCATGGTGCAGTTACCATTTTGCTATGTCTAAGGCAAGAATAAAACTGTGATGTTTCATTCCTACTTATGAAAGCCAGAAGCTTAAGATCTACAACTGAATATTAGTATAAATACTGGTTTTAGAAAACTTTTAATAAAACCAAGTGATCTGTTTAATCTTTATATTGGCCTTCAATATGTTTTATGATGAACTGGGATGCTCAAAAGTAGATGATGACCGCTCGTTTTTCTTCTTTTGAGCTTTTATCAAATCACGTTAGTGAAAGAAATAGTGTTGGATATGGCCAGCTTGAATGAACTTCCCTTGTCTGCCATCTGACCTCCATACAATCTCCAGCAACTCTAGATACTTAACTATGCATCTGAGTATCAATGCTGGGCCTTCTCTTCTGCCTGACGTGCCTGAAATACAGTCTTCATCCAAGTGTAGCAAGCTTTGGCCCGTGCTTCTGAATCCTGTCAAAATGTCTCTTCTACAGACTATTAACTCTGAGCTGTTTAAGTGCTGTGATACCTTACTAACAGTGGTAACATCTGCTGCATTGCCCTTTTGCATGACCCTCTTGCATGGTCAGCTGCTGCATTTTGGGCTTGAATTATCTGTATGTTTCCTTGGGTTGTATGCCCCTTTGGGCAGGGACTGTTGTCTTACTCTGTTCCAAGCATCAAGCACGAGGTCTGTTCTGAGCAAATAGTAGTTCACATGTAAGACTACCTGTTCCCTGCTTGCTGTTTTCTTCATTTCTAGCCACGGTTATTTTCCATAATGTGCCTATTTGTTTGATTGTACAACGTGATTATTCCTGAGCTCCTTCCCAACACTTGACCTGGATATGCTTCTGCAATAAAGATGATTCTTTAGTTGAAAGAGATGGTGGTGGAACATTTTCCATGCCTTCCTAAGGTCTGGGTAGAGATCCATCGTGCACTTTCCTTTAAAGCCGTCAGCTATGTGAAGTTACTTGTGTGCTTTTTACCTGGATGTTGTACATCTTTCAGCTGTGAACTGCGGGTAGTGCAGGACGTCAGACTTCCAAATGTACCTGAACGTGAGTTGTCTTCAGCTCACTGTGGGTCTGTCTGTTGCTGGCAGTGAGAGGTAGTGCAGGGGTGCTACAAGGTGGCCTGGCTACCCGCTTCTGTGTGGAGCTGGGTGGAGGGAACTTGCTTTGATCATGGCAGCAGAATTAGCTGTTACCTGTGGTTGTAGTTATGTGACTGCCCTGCTTCTAGAGCTGCTGCTCTCACCACCAATTGCAGTGCCTCAGTGTTCTAGATAGACCCTGAGACCTGTGCCAAAACTTACCCTTGAGGGTAAATATTCAACACAAATATTCAACCCTTGCTGAATATTTATGGATAAAGCTTGAGATGGGAGCAACGTGCAGATCTCCACTGAGGAGAATTTGAAGGGTTTCAAAGTGCTTAGGGGAGGGGGAAGCTGCAAGAGGAGAAATGTTGGAGGATTATTAGAAACACAGTTACCCAGCAGAGGTTTCACAGCTATGTGACCTCAGTGGCAAATTGTACCACAGCCTGCGATCTCCTGCATTTGGGGGTTGTCACAGCAGGATTGTTTGGCAGAAGGAGTTGGGCTGGACCAGTTGGGCAACCAAGAGATGTAGTTTCTCTTTGCAAGACCTAGCCTACTAATCCAGCTGGCATTTCCTCAGACTCCTCTGGATTTCTTAATTGGTGTCCCTCAAATAAAAGTTAGACATTAGGTTACTGTATATGGTAGTAAGTTACAGGTTGATTGAAATTGTATATTCTGCCTTTTCAATTAACTGTCCCACTTTTCAAGTTTTAACAAGTTTTAGCCAGCTTGTTGCTGAGACAGGGTAGTCTTATTAAAATCACTGCCTGTGATGAACAGCTACATGGAAGCTTCTAGGCAAAGCAGTGTTTAACGTGTGGAGCTGTCGTGTCTGTAGTGGCTCGCCAGTGAGTGGCTTCACCCATCGCTGCTGGCTGCCATTAGCTGTCTCTCCTCAGCCAGGTGCCTTCCTCACCGTTTTTACATCCGGGCTTTCCTCGCTGGCCTAGGGTCTCTGACTGTGCTTGCCAGAACAACTGCATCTCTGTTCCAAAGCCTGTGAACTTCTGGGTTGTTTTTTGTAACTGAAAGTTACAAAATTCTATTTGATAATGCATTTAATGTCACATTTTATTTTATTTTTTTTAGACAGTGCAGAACTAAGTAATATAAAAATCTTTCTGCAGCTGAAAGATGACATGATCTTGGAGAAATGTTTATACTGGCTTTATTTTAAATGAAGGTTTTGTTTTTTCTTGACTTCCTAGGTTACACACCAGCTTTGGCCTGTGCGCCCAACAAGGACGTGGCTGATTGCCTGGCTCTCATTCTGGCCACCATGATGCCCGTTTCGTCGAGCAGCACATTACCTTCCCTGACATTCAATGCCATTAATCATTACACCAACGCCTCGAAAACTGTCACCTTTGATTCCTTGCCAATTATGAGGAGTGACCACAGCTCTTACTGTACTTTCAACAACATTGGCAGGGAAGGTGGCTACCCGTATACAGAAGAAGATGAACTCAATGACTCGGATTCTGAGACCTATTAGAAGCTGTGTTTTGTAGGTCTGAAGAGTGATCCCTCACGCTGGAAGGTCACACTGGAGCTGCCTGAGAGCTATCAGTGCTTGAATACAGAAAGAGGACAGACCTTTGAGAAGATGTTTTTTATTGTGGTTGCATATTAAAAAAAATATAAAAATCTGTGAGACTCTAGGAGGATTTTTAAGAGCATATTTTGCAGAAGAAGCATAAATTCTTGAATAAGTACTTGGAATCCATGGAAAAAAAAAAAGTCAAAACTGGTTTATTTAACTGTGTTCTGCCATTCTGGTTTTGGTGCTGGGAGTAATTTCTGGAGACTGGGCACCCTACTTGATGTAAATGAACAGCACTATTGTACAACACAAAAGATGCTAGATTTAAATATTATCAATAAAACTAAAACCGTTTTGAAGGCAATAAATGAGTTTGGTACAGTAGGCATTGTTTGTGCTGCAAATTGCCAAAGGACCAAATAACTTAAAGATTTTTTTTAATTAAATACATTTTTGTGAAAACTGGAATAGGTTATTTGAGAAGTTGTTTCAACCAAACCTTAATTACTTCTAGAAAAGAAGCTTAGATTTGGTTTTAAACGTTGATTTCTATTTTTTTTAATCATCTGAAAGCCTTCTGACACTATTAAGTGTACCATGAAAGAAAGCAGATGTACTTTTAAGTTTTGTTTTCTTTTTCTTTTAGGTGAAATGAAAATGAAATTGTCATACTTTTATAATACTAAAATTAAACCAGCTAATAAGGTGAAGTCAGGGTGAAAAATGTACAGTGTAATAAACAAAGGAAGGGGTGGGAGATATGGGAGGGAAGCAGTAATTGTTGCACAGTTTTAGATTTATTTTTTTTTTAACTTTCCAGTTTTGGATTGAGATTTTTTTTTTAATTTAACAATACACTAGTAACTTGGAAACTATGGAACTGCATAAAAAAATGAAATGTCTTGATAACCTTCTTGTGACCGAGAGTTCTTTTCAATAATTTGTCCACTTCCTTACATCATAAATTTGTGTGTAAGATCAAAATTGTATATCCCTATCACTCTTTTTTTTTAATCCTGGAGTTACAAGGGTGGGGGGAGGTGAATTTAAAAGTATATTTCCCTATTAGAGAAAAAAAGTACAGTGTCTGGTCTGTGGGAAGAGCTGTGTATCTTTGTTGTGCTCCATTTAGAAAATAAACAGCAGAAACAGGTCCCTGTAATGTAGTTCAGATTTGCCCATTTTTTTTTTTTAATTCATGACAGACTACTGTGGGTTTTTTTGAATTGCCTGAAGAATTAAAAACTGACATAAGTAAGCTGAAGTTTTGTCTGTTAAATATGAATATTTACTTTATTTGGCTCTGCTTTAATTATAACAGCTACTTTTCAAGTGCATTTGTTTATGTACATGCAAGGAATCCTTGCATGTCCTGGTAAAGTACAAATAAATTACTACAAACTGATTCCAATTTCCTTTTAATCCTTTTTGTATTGTGAAACTGGAAATCTTTACAATATTGTAAATTATCAGCTGGTTTTCTGAACATAGTGTGGAAACACGGGACAATATTTTGATCTATTTGATAATTTTGTGGGTTTTATGAAGAATTAATGAGCATGTACATAGAAATAGTGACTGCTTGAATACTGTATTTACCTGCACTCTTTCAGTACTTCAAGATTCCTGTATATTTTATGGAGTGTAATAAAACCCAAATGTGAGTTCTACTAATGAATAATTTATTTGTTATCTACTGAGCATTAACGGCAAAATCTCTTTTGTTGAACTGTTAGAATTTATAAAATCTACTCACAAAGGCTTTGCTAGCATTTTAGTTGTGAAGGTAAGCTATTTAAAGTGATTTTAAATGTTAAATTACTTCATTATTCCTTTAGGCTTCCTCTTAAGTGTTACTTCCTTAACCATTTGTGCCTGTGTTCATTGTTTATATATGCCATTGTTTGTCTGAGCAGAATTGGGTGACTTCAGAGAGATTGATTTCTCTACTTTCTTCGCTCTGGATCTTTCAAGTGTGGGGCTGCATAAGAGTGATGTCTGTGACTCAGGTCGGCATGCAGGCAGCACCCAAAAATCCATGTTGGCCTCTCTTGAAATTCACTGCACCTACTTAAATGCAGAGGTTGAAGCAGCATGGACTCATTTCTCCTCGTACACTTGTGGAAAATCCCAATTGGAACGCCAGGCAGCACGCCTGAGATTTAAAAGGTAACACCTGCATATTTCTGTTAATGAAGCTGGCTGATTTTTGTTGCTTCAAGGGAACTGTGAGAAGATGATATTAGTAGGTGTTTATTAGCTGTCCTAACTTCTATTTGCCTTCAATAAGGTGTGTTGTCTCAGAGTGTGGCATCTTTAGCCATAGGGTAGTTTATAGGAGGGGGACTCTCCAGACTTACTCCAGAAATGAGCAGAGCAGCAGAAACGTGAGAGCTATTCATGTTCACTGTGTGCTTGGATGATGGAGGAGAGAAAGTTCCAAAGGTAGTTTCAAAGTTTAAGATTTGGATATGGAAAACAGTCACATGCAGAAAATAGTGCTGGTGAACATCTCTGTTTCCTTATGTCAGTCAGAAATCTGCCTCTCCCATTTCATTACTATTCACCTCTTGAGGAAGAAAACTTTTTTGCTACATCTCCTGAGGAAGAAAACTTTTTTTCTGCACTAAATTTTATTATTTTTAAGTTTTCTGAGCTTTTTAGAGGTAAAGATCTGTCCTTTTTTATTACAAATATTATTCCATTTAGGAATTCCAAGCGATGTGACTTGTGTATCTTATTTATTCAGTGAGCCTGTAGGTTGCAATCTGCATGTATTTGGTTGTTCCTGTGTAAAGAAAAAAAACAACCACAATCTCCATTACTACCTGGCAGTATAGGTAGGACAGTAATTGTGCCTTGTAAGTGATAATTTGAATTATTAGTAGAATATGGTCTCATTCAAAAATGGAATGTGATTTGTTTCAAGAACATACTTGCTTAATGAGAAGTCAAGGAACAGAAGATTCACTGTAACCTAGTGAGGTTTTTTAATTAAAAAAAAAAAAAAAAAAAGAAAAAAGGACCTCCATCTTTCTAAAAGAAATCCTCTTTTTGTACAGATGAATAGGGCAGTTATTGGTACAACCTGCATCCAAACAGTCTCTTGGATTTTCACTAAGAAAGAGCAGTGAGCCTTGGCTGGGCCGCTGAAGCAGTACATTAGAAGTAAAAGTAATTCTTTTTATCTTGGGGGAAAAAAAAAATAAAAATGGAATGGACTTAAGGAATGAGGATGACCAGCTCTGCTCAGCTTTCTGTGTACTGTGACTTCTGGGATGTCTTCTGGGTTTTTCAGTGCTCAGGATAAATGCTCTGTAGGAGAAAATGCCACATGAGTATTAACCTCCCAGGCTGAGCGGCAGCTTTCGGGGTGCAGTGTGGTAGCACACGTGCTGGATGGGGTTAAAATGAAGAATCAAGTTTTCACTACCACCCAGCCCTGAGTGACCCCACTGTAATCAAAGCGATTTTTCTTGTCATTTCTTACGAAATCATGACCTCTGTCTCTTGCTTTTTAGTTCCTCCTGTTAGCCTTTATTGATTCCTCACCCCTAAGTAAAATCAAAATAACAAATATATTTGATATTTTAAAATTATATAAAATCATACATGTATTTAAAACAATCAGAGCTAGAAATATGCACTTTTTGAACCTGGACGTTGTTTGTGGTTGTTTTTTTTTTCTGGTTGTATATTTTCTTGTTTAAAATTCTGACTTCTCTACCAGGCTAAGGAATTACTTAATGTATGGTTAAAAAAAAAAAAATCAGTATTTAAAAACTGACTTCAAAGTTTTGCTCCTTGTAACATGCACACAAAGAGCATCAAAGATCCCAAAGCTTTTATCTAAGCTGTATGGAAGATCACTGTGAAAAGGAGCATGAGAGAATGCTTACATATTTTTCAGCCCAATAATTGTGGGTTTGTGAGGAATTAGCCTTCCTGTCTTGCCCAGAGCTTATGTCCATTTAAAGGCAACAACAACTGTAGTAATCCAGAATAACAGTCTATTTATATTGTATTTTACAAAAAAAAGAGAATGTTCATTAAATTCAGCTGGCTGCAGATAGCATGTGGTTGTCTGGTAGCTCAGCTCCTCTACTGATAGAAAAAAAAAAGTGATGACCTTTCTGTTGATCATGCAGTAACTGGGTGAGAGGGTGAGTGTAGAGAGATGGTGCATACAGTACAAAGGACAGTTGTCCAGCACGTACTTGCAAGAAGTTTTTTCACATGCATAATCGTGGAACATTTTTAGCTGTGCTGGATGTTCTGGGGAGCTCAAACTATGTAATTTCATGTTTGGATCAGTGAAGTTACCGTCTTAAAAACTGAAACCTTAAATAAAAGGGTAAGTTTTATGGAAGCAGCAGTTCTGGAGAACTGGAGGATGTGCTCTCTGGCCCAGTGTACCTCAGGGTGGGTGAGCGGCAGCTGTAGGAGCAGGAGGAGGGGCTGGGAGGAGGGTTTTTTCCCCCCCCCCCCCCCCGCCACTCAGCCACTTGCCAAAGGAAATCCCATTGTGCAATTGGTTGAACAGCACTGGTTACTGATCATCCAGTCCTGGTTGAAATCAGATTAATGACCTTGGAGAGAAGGGCCTTTATAATCTCTTAATAAGTAGTTTAAACTTTAACCAGCATTTCCATAGGTCTGGATTTAAACTCTGCAAAATCCATTTTAATATTAGGGGGAAAAGTAAGCATTCAAATTCTTGAAGTTGGTCCGGCAAATTCATTTAAATCCCTAAATCCAAGAGGGACTGGTAATTGCTGTTTCTTACAGCAATATCTTAATGATTTGTGATTACTTCCTTATAATCCTCTAATATGCTGCAGAAGCTGATGGGAAAATTGGAGAATTTTCAGATTAGGATTTATTTTTCTTTTCATTAATAAAGCTGTAGCTGTGACTCTGAAATTGGTTTCCTTTCCCTGGGAGAAAAAATAGTTACAAATGTGACAAATTTTGAAGCTGTGGGCTTTCTCCCATCTCTTTGACTCACCTCTCAACATTACGGATAGGGGAAGACAAGTATCACGACTTCAAAGATATTTTTTTGTGTCTCCCAGCCTGGTAACCTAGCCTCTGGCACTGTTATTTGTCTTCAAATAAAACAGCATCTAAATTATCCATGCTTCCCTGGCGCTGTGTGTTATTTTACGTTGGGATAAACTGAGTTCCCTCCATTCTATGCTGTGTTTTAGCAGTTCTCAGGCCAGGGTTGGGAAGGAAATCTTTTGGTGTTTCATCCACCATGTAACTGTAAATATAGTTGAATAATATAGAACCTGAAGAGCCTTTCAAGCTGTCTTAATATTGTTAGTGTCATTAAATACTTAAAAGAGGAGAAAAACAATTTACGTTCTCTTTTTTAATTAAAATTGCAATAGAGGGAACCAGAAATTTTGCTGTTCAGGGTCACAGCAAAACAAAACAAACCCCCACTTCCAAGCCTTGTCAAATGACAAAAGTGCATCTGTTCTTGTTGTACCTGAGAATTGACTGACTTCAGAAAGCTTAAGATGCTGAGGTCTCAGATGTTCTTTTATGTTAGAAGGATTGATTAGATACCTTAAATAGTTTTAAAGCAAAATCTAAGAATTCATGTCCTATCCTGTCATATATTTCTTATCCCTTGTCAAACGTTATTAAAGCTGTCTGCATAGCTGTCTTAAAATCTTTAAGATCTTTCTTAGAATCTGTTAACATCTTACTGCATTCAACCTGTCTGAGACCTCCTACCAGGTCTTATTTGATGTGCTGTGGGTTCCACTAGCTGTCTCAGACCTCCGACCCATGTTCCCTGTGTGTTTTCCCAGGGAAGGAAGGAAGGGGAGCACAGTGCAACTCCAGAGTACTTCCACTGCCATTAAACTTGACTGAGGGGTAATTCAGTTCAACCTGTGAATATTTGGTGGTTCCAGGAATGGCATTTGGCACCACTTTTGCCTACATAAATGGAAGGGGAGGAGGGTAGTTCTTTCTAGCTGAATCTGCACATGCACCACAGTGGTGGTTTGGCATTGTTCAGGTCCTCTTTCTGTAACAGTCCTGAAAATGTCATTTTCTTCAGCTGACTCTCGTACACGATGTAGATGGTATGTCTGAAGCAGCCAGAGAGGGCAGTCAGTTTTTTGCGTTGGCTCTCTTGGGTTTCCTGTGATGCTTGGGTGTTCACCTGATGCTGCAAGACAGGTCACAGCCTGGGCAAAACCATGCTGCACCTCATGACAATGCATGGAAGTTCTAGAATGCACTGCAGGAAGCTCTTGAAGCTCAGTCCAGTTCGTTTCACCTGTAGAGATCTGCCTGAAGGAGCTAAAACACGCCCGCTTGTGCATTGCAAAGATCTTTGTTCTGAACGGATTCTCCTAGGCTGTGAGCAGTTCCTCAGCCTGTTCACACACCTCTCAGTAACTTAACTCCAATGTCCTGTTTGCCAAATGTTCATCTGGGTGCTTCTGTAGTCAGGGTATCCCCACATCCACCTGGAAAACTCAGTGATCCTGTGAATCCCAAGGCAGCAGATCCCTTATGAAGAAGCCCCTATCAGGTCTGAGTTGTGTGCTGGTACCCTGCCTGGACAGACCGTTTCTGTGGTTGTGTCCCCCTTCCCGGGGGCAGTGTCAAAGCCCTTTAGAGCCAGCCCTCGCTGTCTAAGACAAAATGTTCCTTAGGCATTGGTACAAATTCTCAAATCCTAATTTCACTTAGGAGATGTCAGCTGTGCTTCCTGTAGGTCAAAAGACCCTTGTGTTCTGGTTTGGTTTTGTTGTGCTTCAGATGGAAACCATTCCGGAAGCTTTAATAAAAGTGAAGAGAGATTAGATGATGGGCTGCATTACAGTATGTTACGAGTCTGTCAGGCTGAACATCAGCCTTGCTGAATGCTTCTCACACCTCCTCAGGAAATGTTTTGTAACTTCCTTCGTGTGAGCATCAGGCTTTTTGGGAACAGTGCTGTATTCAGCAGGGCAGCACTGGGATTGCTGTTCCACCACAGGCTTCCGAAAGCTGCCTGTCAGTGATGGTGAGGTTTTAAGTTGCTGCCTGATCACCCCACTTCAGAATGGATACATCTGTTGTCACACAAAGATCAGGATGGTGTTGGAGGAAGATATTTATTGGTAATTCTCCATCATGTCTAGTACTGTCTGTTGCACTTTTTCAGCATGTCTTTTCTGAACACTGCTCTTTGGGATGAAGGGAACAAGCTATGGGAACACACTCTAAATACTTGGGCCTGCTCCTCCAAGAGAGGAGAGAGCAACATGCTCCATACAAACAGTAAGAGCAGAAGGTCTTGTTTTCTAATGGTTTTGACATATCTAAAGTTGGACTAGCTCTGTGGAACACTTTGCAGCTATCTCACAGATAAATGCTTTTTTCCCTCGAGCACAGGAAATACATACAATGCCATTTAGTTGTTCAGCCTCACTTGTGAGAATAACAGTCTGCTTTGGAACTAATCTGAAATGATATTTAGTGCAAGAAGATACGTGTGTTTCAGCTTACAAAATGGAGGGAGGAGTTGTCCTTACAGCTGAATTCTCCAGCTGCTCATTGTTTTTTTCTTTTCGACTGGGTGGTACGGTGCTAGAACCAGAAGCAGACACAAGCACCACAGTCACTTTTCTGTTCTGCCCTGTGTTCTGGAATCTGTGCAGCATACAGCAAGAATGCCACTGCGGGTGCCAAGGAATTAATGATCTGGAATAACCCTGCCGTGGGATGCCCTACTTTTACACCAGCAAGTTGTTGCTGCAGTTGTGTTGCTGCATCAAAGCTGAGTGTGACTAGGTCCTGGCTCAGTAATGCAGCTTGGAAAAGGAAGGTTCAGTAGAGCTCAAGATCATCCATATTTATTTTGGTGTAAATATTTAAGAAACCTTGAGGTAGAGGTTGAGCATTTCTTGCTTGTTTTGCTTTCAGAACACTGAAAGTGAGTTCATTCAAAGCAGGAGCTCATTGAGCACGTCTCTCTCCACGCACTCGTAGCTGCTGTAGTGGTCTGGGTGTGGACGCAGCTCAGACCCGGCTCAGGCCACCAGAACGGGCTGACAGCTCTCCACTGGCACCCTGCCCCCGGCACGACCAGCAGAGCCAGCTGGAACGCCAGGGCTCGCCAAGCAGCGCTCTGTTTGTTCTGCTGCTCGGCAGCTACTGCCCAGAGGAAGCCAGCCAGCGAGACCACACCATTGCAATGTCTGAGAATAAATTATCTGGATTTAACCCCAAATTAATATCCTTTGAATAGTCTCTTCCCAATTTCTTCACTGCAGTAGAAGTAGCTTGTCACCACGGTACAACAGGCATAGCACTTAATCTTGTCACTGCTCTGGAAAGAATGGTGTGTTTTAGTCATTTAGCGGCAGGAACCTGCCATCTGGCACACAAAGTATTTATGCAGAAACCTTGCTGTCCCACAGTGTGCTTTCCATAGCTGTCCTAAAGTCAAAACAGTCTTGAAATAACCTCCTTTTTAAACAGGGAAAGTTACAAGTGCTTAAACAAGACATAACATAGTCTTTGATATTCATTGCCAACATTTTCTTTAATTCCTTGCACAGTAGGCTGGAAATTGTGTTTTAATGCAGTCTAGTTTTTCACAATGACAACTTGATGTCCTCTTCTCCAGAGTAGCTGTTCCATAGGCATTCACAACTGTAATATTCAGTTACTGTTAAAAGTATATGAGAAAACCCACTGAGTTTTCTAACGGGGTTACAGAGCAGCCAGTCAATGGTCATGATGTCAGCTGGGAGGTTTTGATTCTAAGGAGAGAAAACAAAAACAAAACAAAACAAAATCATGGCACCCTAACTAGAAAGCAGAACCTCGCCATATGCAAGCTGTATGGATGTATATGTACGTGTTTTCATGCATGTCGTGCATGTTTCTTCCTTCCCTTTTCTATATTTCTTTGTTTTGCAATGGTTTTGCATTCCATTCATTTCCACACTCCTGGCTAGAACCCCAGAAAACCAAAAGTTAACTTAAAGGAACAAATTCAGGTGAAATGAGAAATGTTATTTTCCTAATAGAAGACTTCTCAACACATTACAGCAAGCTTTTGCCTTTGCAGTCCTTTACTTCTGGTAGGACATAAGCTACCAAGGCGCAGACTGTATTTACAGCTTCTTAGGTTACATGCTTCTCTTATGATTTCAAATGTGGAATCTAATCAGTCACGTAATATACAAGCTCCAGGAAGTACAGCTGTTCAGAGATTTGCACTCCGAGCCCACGCGCAGTTGTTTTCTGATGCAGTCGGGTACCTGTGCTAGTCCTTTTCGTACCATCGCCCGTACAGAGCAGCTGTCAGCAGGCCAGAAGATGTTCTATTTTTGCTTATGAAATAGTGGTTGTTTTTCCAGCCCATGTGATCAGCAAAGTCCAAGGTAATACCAGATGTCAGCAGTAAAGGGAAGATGTAAGGGGTACTCATATTTCCCCGTAGCTGGAACTCTATCAGAGCGGTGGCATCTGTAACCTCCTGCCCACAGGAGCTGAAGCTGAGGCCACGGCACTTGACCAGGGCGCAGGCCTGGACGTAGTACGTGCCGTGCACCGTGTGGAGCCCGTCGAACGCTCCCAGCGCATACAACTCCTCCGTCCCCACGGCCCTCTGGTAACTTAAGGAACAACAGAGGCTGCTGGCACAAACCTGCAGCTCTCCTTTTTCCCCCCATACAGGAACAAAAGTAAAGTTGTCATACATCATTTCTGCATAAAACAGGGGAGGTAACTGTTCGTGTCCTTTGTCTGATACTCTGCCAGGGATCTCTTCTCCCTCCTTAAAGCAAATTTGATCACCTGGTGAGGTGCTTGTAAAAGTCTTGCATGAGTGATGTAACTGCTCTCTGAATCCTTCATTGCTTTCCAAATTGGTTTTATAATCTGTGGTGATCACAGGAATTTCTGCTACTATGAGCTTGCCACCATAACTTTCCATGTCGTGGTAGATGAACGATTTGACTGGAGTGTATATGCCACTCCCTGTCATGCCCAAGGCAGGGTGGTGGATATTGGCTGCTAAAATATTGATATTGAAGGCTGTTGCAAAAGCTTGTTGAAATTCTACAGCAGCCAGGAGCGGGAGCTGGTTCATCCAGGCAGTTGGATACACAATTTGTTTCAAATTGTATTGTCTGATGAGGTTCACTGCAGGCTCAAAAAAGAGTATATCAAAGCAAGTGAACATACCGAACCTGCCAGCAAAAGGGGTATCAAAGAACGAGTAGTCGGGCTCTGGAGGGGTATCAAAAGCGTCCTCAAAGTAGAGGTTGTGTTTGCGGTACGTGGCCACCAGCAGCCCGTCGTCGCTGAAGGCCACGTTGGTGTTGAACTGGTACCTTCCATCAGATGGACAGCGAGGATCGCTGTGCTCGCAGGGCTGCTTGGTTCCCAAGTTGGCCACAAGGAATATTTTGTTTTTCAGTGCCATGCAGCTCAGACGCTGAAGAACCTGGAGAACAGTATGGGGAACTATAAGAACTTCAGAATATAGAGGAATATTTTATAATTAAGCAGCTATGACTTATTTAATACTTTTCAAATTATTATTCCAACTGGAAATTGAATGCATTTGACTATATCTGTAAAATTTAAAACTACTGATGATTTTGTGATGAAAGCTACTGGAACCAGTAGGTTTCTACACTGAGAAGTATTTCAGATATTAATGTCAAAATAGCACTGAAAAAAAATTATGTGGGTTTTATTTCCTGAGAAGTAAGTAAATAAAATCTTTCTATTTCAAGGGTGTCAATTTTCAGAAACTTCTAACTGTTGCAGGAGCACCAATGGCTTTAAAACACCATATGTCAGCTGGAAGTTTGACAAAGCAGCGTAACTGACCTGTGTGTGCTTTTGGAGCAGCAAATAATGACCAGTCTAATCATGATCATTTGCAGCTGTAATGGCTTGTTCCTGCAACTAGATGGCTTTACTCTTAAAAAAACAAAGTCATTACTAGCTACAGCTTGGAGAAGCAGAAATGTAAATGGATAGACTTTGCATAGTTACAGAAAACAGAAAAAAGTTGCAGACTACAGTGTTACTGGGATGTTTCCTCCGTGCCATGGAGAGCTGTACCAAAGACAGCCAGTGCTGCAATCTCCAGACAGGACCTGTGTGGTAAACCAAGTCCTTGCTTACCATGCCCACTGGTGGTAAAGATCAACGGGCCATAGCAGGTTACCGTTTAGGGCTGTGATTTGTGTTTGCACACTAGTTCTGCTGGGTAGGCGCGTGCGTCGTGACTTTCATTATACTGACTATTGTAAGGTTAGTAAGAACAAATAGTTTGTATTACTAAACACAGTTATTTTCCCTTTCGGTTCAGAATAGTCAATGAAAATATTGGATTTGTAACCTGCAGGTCACATCTTCTGTATTTACACTTGGTTTGTGTAAAAGATGTGGCTTCTATTACATTATAGCAGGTCAAGTCCTGTTACTTGTGCTCATCATTTTATGCACAACCGCCAAGTCAGAATGTTCTGGGAATAAATAAAAAATGAAGATACTGCTCTGTTGTTTCATATAAAACAATGTTGTTCACAATAAAATAGCACAAAATGTAATGAAGCCAGCATAAAATGAGAGTCATAGCAGCAGATTCTGTTTTCATAGAGTTGTTAAACTTCTTCCTTGCCTCCCTAAGCAAAACAACTAGAGCTAGTTTCCCCCTGGGAGCACAAATCTAGCACTCAGTTATTCCACCTCTCTGCAGCAATCACTCCTATGTTTACCTCTGTGTCATTGAACAAATGCGGCTCTCTGCACGGATTCCACTTCACAGAGCCTGAGTGCAGAACAAAATCTAAGTAAGGGTAAATGGAGCTTCTGCTGAAGTTGAAGCCATGGATTCCATCTTCAGGGAAAACAATCATCTGTGCCCCCTGTATGTAAAACAAATACAATTTTTGTGGGCAAAGCAAAACCAACCTAAACATGAAAGGAAAAAAAGGAATCTCATGTGTAAAAAGTTTGTTTTGATAAGAATGTAGTTGGATAATACCTTTTGACTTCGTAGTTCTACCTACATGTGTAAAAATAAGCTTACTTAACCTGATGCACACCTTTAGCTTGAAAAATAACCTACCTGACATTATATTAAGGGCATGCAAATAAGAGCAGACTTCATCCAAATTCTTATGGAAAAGTATTCTCTATTCACATGAGTCATGAGAATATCATTCAAGTTAAAGGCTGATGATGACAAAATCTGTCTGTTTGGTTTTTTTTTCAGGATTATGCTATTTGCAGAGGAACTGTGTCAAAGGTGCATCATCATGTAGTCCTGGCTATCTACCTCAATTAGGAATATAGGATTGGACAGGGTATTGGAACATTGTTTTCAGAAAGAGCTTGACTGTGGAAGGAACGCAGATTCTGGAAGAGACGTAGTCATGCCAGAGCTAGGCTGGTTCAACCTGAAGTTCAGAGAGATTTGTTCCTAAATGTGTATTAGATTCCTCTTAAATTAGACACAGCATCAGACATGCAAATTCCTGTGACAGTTGAAATGTGTTATCTGTGCTATGGCTTTGGGATATTTATGTGTCCTGGATGCAGCAGTGCATAAAAATAGCTATTACACTTCTAGACTGTGATGCCCAGCCATCATTCAAAAAAACAAACAAACAAAAAAAAACCAAACCAAAACAGAACAAAAAAAAAAAAAAAAAAAAAAACAAACCACCACCACCAACCAAACCCTGAAACCACCTAATTTTTCTCTTTCAAAACACCAGATCTGTGAAACTCAGAAGTCAATTCTTCTCTGCACAGGGACAGTAACCCCTGCTTCCTCTGACTAGAACCAGCTTTGGTTTTTCCCAGGGAGGGGAGGAAAGGAGGCTCTGTATAAGTATAGCCAGAAACACTAAACTCTCTCCTCTCAATATATTTAGACTGAGAACCATTCCATGAAGGGTGGGAGAAAGGAATGGAAAACTTTACTTCCACAAAGCTGTTAATGGTGGAACATTCATCTCTGAAGCATTTAACTTCCTCAATTTTTAGAAACATTCCAGAATTTCCATTTGAGTACTGGAATAAAATGAAAACCAAAGACAGCTGCCTGTAAGACAATTCTTCAATAAAAATATTCCATTTAAGAAAACTGAAAGGAGCCAGGTATCCAGACCAAAACAGAAAATTAATTTCCATATACTAAATAACTGTAGGTATGTTTTTCCAAGCTTGGAATAACTTGCCAGGCAAGCTGCTAATTGGCCTGATTTTTTTCAGAGCTGCTGGCAGGTCAGAATGTCTGAAAAACCAGACCCTAGTTATGTATATAAATATGGCTTTAGTTGCCTGGGAACACAAATGTTAAAGATTATCCTCAAATAGCACTTACTCTATATATACATAGGAAAGAAGCAACTGCTCCTAAGCTGTGGCATACCTGTCTGGCAGCAGTCACTACTTGTTGTTCATAGATGTCTAGGTTTCTGCCCATGAGCTCCAGCGCAGACTGTCGATCAACCAGGGCCGTTGGGTCTGGGCTGAGAATGGACTCGTGCTCATACACAGCAGCAACGTAATGTCCCTCCCTCTTAACTCCCCCTGAGACAACTTGAGAGGAAAAAAAGCAGAGCAACAGCCTCCAGCACACATCCGCCATCGTGTATGCCATAAATCTATAGGAAAAGAGAAAGGGAGGGGTGGGTAGACGGACCTTCGGCAACAAATTATGCCAGGGAAAACAAGATCAATTTTAAACTAATCCCATTTTAATTTTTGTTCATGTTATATTAAATGTAGTTTTGTACCTAAAAAAGAAAGTCTATGTCAGGTTAACTTAAAATCTCTCTTTTCTTGAATTCCAGAATGAAAAGCAGCTAATAAGCAATCCTTAATACTGCTGCTTTGGTTTGGTTTTTTTTGAGTAAACACCAACTGGTTTCGTATCTAACGGTGCACAAATGAAGCATAACAAGCTCTTCAGAAAGCATTTCATAAGAGGTGTCTTAGTTGGCGCCGCCTGTTGGCTTCCAAGAGCTCTACACACTATTCACTGGTTTGGCAGCCACGCAACCCCGTGTAGGACAGGAAAATCACAACCTCAGTGCCCATGGTAGGCAGAGGGCTTGTCGGATCAACCAGGAACTTATAATATGTAATAATACTTATCAGGGTTCAGGAGTAACTTAGTTATTAGATGCTGCTCAGTTCAGCTACATATTCTTATTTGCTTGAGCTTTAATTTGCCAGTGTCTGTATAGACATGGCTTCGAGGGTAAATTTAAGTTGCCTAAAGCACGATAAAAACAGAATACAGTCTTAGCATCTCTGTAACCAGTTGTGTTAAAGATACTCCATTTATATAAACAGTTCTGAGAAGTGATGTACAGTAAGCTACCATTGCTATTCTGCATTTGGAGGTAAAGAGTACCTCTGGGGTAGGGAGGTGATTTGGCAATGTATACCAAGAACAGAGGGTCCTGCTTCGTCCTGCGCAGCTCAGCTTTGCCAATGAAATACCAGGGCATGCATGGAGATACAAAGCAGCAGCAGGGGGAGGAGAGGAGAAGTGAGAACCCTCTCACAGTTAAGGAAGCCACTGAAAGTAAACATACTCTGTTGCACTTCACTGACAAAACTATCTTTTCTATTTCTGTCATCTCTTCAAAGCCAAAACGCCTATTTAGGACAGGAACGGGTTCTAGTCAGCCATTCCTCAACAAAGTTGCCAACAAAGATGTAATTAGAATTCATCATTATTAGCGATGGAAAAAAACAGAGCGTTTCAGATCACAGGACAGAATTGCTATGTGTAAGAAAAACAGCTTTTTGCCTTCCGTGCCAAACACAGCAACATTAAAAACTAACAGGCCATGGGTTAGTACAGAATGTTGTATTTTATAGACATGCTTGGAGAATTCTCATTTTTCTGCCACTATTTTTTGGTAGCCAAAAACAAAGTACTAACTTGAATCCCTTCCTTGTTCAGAGGCACTGAACATCCAGCTACACAATCCCATCTGGCTGAACACGGGCCAACAAAAACAATAGCTAAGCTAATTCCTCTGAGACCTTACCCTTGGCTGCGATTACTGCTGGTCCCACAGAGGATGGCTGATCCCTTACAGGAGTGCTCCCTAATGCCCTTCCCCTGTTGACAGCTTGAACAGGACCCTGCTACCTAATGGACTGCTCCTAACAAGGAGAGCTGTGACAAGCCCCAGGGCTTGGCTGGGGGAAAGTAACCTTCACAGCCAAAATAACAATACCATCAAGGTTTGCTCTGCCCTTAGGCTGGGAGACTCAGCCACATTCTGGGTGTTTTTCCCCTAACACAAAGTGTCACCATCATTATAAATCCTTTCCTTGAAAAGAGGTTAACTTGTTTAGGGTCTGCAGAACTGTGACCTCACCTGAACCACAACTTCAAAAGACATTTTCATGAACTGAAATGCTTTGTGACTGAATCTTTTGTTCTGCTCTTTTCCTGTGATTGATGTGGTCTTTTGCCTGGCAGATACACTTCAGTAGGACCATCTCACCCACATACATGCATTTCATAGCAGTATTGCTCTTATGCAGTCACAATATTCTAGTTACAGTTCTAGAGGAAAGGTTAAAAGATTGGTGTTTGAAGTTTGGATGCTGATTTAGACAAGATTTTTGCCCAGTCACAGTGTAGGCTGGTTTCCTATTATTTTTTTCAAAACCATCTAGTGAAGTAGAGCATCCAGTTTCAACAACTTTGGAAACTTAGAAGTTTGTCAACTTTCACCATACCTAGATGCACACACAGAGAAAAGCAATACATATCCTGCTCCTTAGTGCTTCTATACTTGGAAGAATCCAACAGGCTACCAAAACTAGGAGTAGCACTGCATTAGTGTGGGTCCTTTTAAGTGATTAATAGCAAATGCCCGTTAAGCTATAGTAACATAAACAGTAATAATTACTAGGCAAAATATTAAATTTGCCATGGAAAAATAATTAAAAGTCTCTTTTACATTGAGTCATCTCCATGAATTTTGATGTTGCTGCCATGCTAGTATATATAAACACAACAGCCACTACATAGATGTAAAGATACGGTGGAATTCAAGTTTTTTCCACTGATCTCTCCTGTCTACTGCCTTTATATGCAGCACTCTATTTTAATACACTATTTTACTATAAAAGTTTTTAAGTTTTTTTAGCAACACAATCATAACTCAATATAAACAGATATCTTGCATTTCCTTTTCTGAAAAAGTTTATTCTGTGTGCAATGCATTATATAACCTTGCTCTAGTTTCCTAGCTTTTATCCAGTGGCGCAATCTATTTTTAAAGAATGTTGCCCATTCTAAGATAAAGTTTTACAGTAAGTTTCAAGTAAGTGAGTGGGTCCAGAGAAGGGTGATGAAGCTGGTGAGGGGTCTAGGGAACATGTCTTACGAGGAGCAGCTGAGGGAACTGGGGTTGTTTAGTCTGGAGGAGACTGAGAAGAGACCTTATTGCTTTCTACAGCTGCCTGAAAGGAGGTTGTAGTGAGGTGGGTGTTGGTCTCTTTTTCTGAGTAACTAGCAATGGGACAAGAGGAAAGGGGCTTGAGTTGCACCAGTAGAGGTTTAGACTGGATATTAGGAAGAATTTCTTTACTGAAAATGGTGAGGCATTGGAACAGGCTGCCCAGGGAGGTGGTGGAGTCACCACCTCTAGAGGTGTTCAGAAAAACATGTAGACGTTGGTACTTCAGGCCATGGTTTAGTGGCCAGGGTAGTGCTGGGTTGATGGTTGGACTTGCTCTTAGATGTCTTTTCCAGTCTTAATGATTCTATGACATACATTTCACAGGACTTCTTATATTTGCTTTGCCTCATAATTAAAAAATCTATCTTCTCTAACAATGGTTGAGGATGAACTGAACACTGCCATTATTAGTGGTTCGACCTGACCAGCTCAAGACGGTAGCACAAAGAAGCGGAGGCAGGGACAGCACACATCGACAACAGTGTCACTTCCCGGACACAGCATGGGCAGAGCCAGGCAAAATGGGGTGCACCGTCCTTCAGGGGGGGTTTTGGAGAAGCGTCTCACACTACGCTCCCACCTCCCCTCATGAATGCTGGTGCCGGTTACCTTCAGCTCAAGATGACTGTCCTTTG